>NC_079539.1:6004228-6178263 GCF_003711565.1 Takifugu flavidus
GCCCCCCCCCCCCCCGCCCATCTTTGGCGCCGTCGCGTGCGAACGCCACGTGCGAACGCCACGTGCGCGAATGTGACAGGGAGATAAATGAGCCACAGAAGACACATTTCAGTTCAATTTATGGCGGTCAGCGCGCAGTAGAGCCCAAAGATGCGTCCAAAGGCCTCGTCAGCGTATTATGGCCTGGAACGCTCTCGCACACTCTCGGTAATGGTCCTCGCAGGAAGTGCTGATAGATGTTCCTCACCGGCCAGAGGGAGACGATGCAGGAGGAAGACGTCCAATAACAGCTTGTTTACGACTTTTGTTTGACCCCCCCCGTGGTATTTTATCCATTATTTATGATATTCGGGGAAACAACGCCCCCTGCTGGGGTCAGGAGGTCAAGTCGGAAAACTGTGACGCAGTTCAGACAAAGGCGATGTTTTTATTAAACCAAAACATAAAGTCTAAGGATTAAACCTTGCGGGACGCCGGGATCCTCCCGAACAAGATCAGAGGGGGCTCGGCGGCGCTCAGGATCTGATGGCAGAGCGCCGGCGGCCTCGGTGGGAGCGTATCTGCGTGTCATTTCCTGTCGGTCAGCTGTCACTCAAACGGGGCGCCTCTCCTCTCACATAACGTTGACTGACAGCCGGTTCCAGAGCTCCGTAATTGTGCCCGTGCATCTTTCTATAGTGTGTAACGTATAGCCACCGGGCGTCCCGTGTGGGTGACGCTCATTGCTAACGACAGTAGAAGGTCACGGTTATCTGTCTCATTCTCCTGGTGTCTCTCCACCCTCGTCCCTCTCCTCCCGACAGACGAGCCGCTGCTCCGATCGTAGCAGTTATTTCGGTCTTTCTGGCCTTTTTGCGGCGTTTATGGCGAGTAGATACGTGAATATCGGGTACGTTCAAATCCCCCAGGCCGTCGTGGTCGCCCCCTGGTGGCCGCCTGGCGCAGAGGCTTGGGCGTAATCTGATTGTTACAGTTAGTTTTAGGTGTCTCGGCTCAGCTTCCCCAGCCTTGAAACGGCGTTCCCAGCCGTCTCCTCGCCTCGCCGGTGTCGTTTTTCACGAGTGTGACGGAGTTTTATTCCCGTGTGAAATCCGTGACAGTGGGGCTCTGGCTGGAGGGCGCAGAGGGATTACTGCAGTCTGGAGGAGGCGATACTGGACAGAAAAACTCCCGAAATGTGTCCGTGAGGGTGTGCGATAGGAGACAGGACGTCTTTCGACACCCCCCCACCCACACATACACACACACACACACACACCACACACACACACACACACACACACACACTGACAGAGAGGAGATGTGGAGGGCAGATGACAAAGAGAAACCAGATCAAGGCTCAGAACTCGGACCCCTGACCTTCATCCGTGCGCGTGCACATGCGCCACGCCCCCGACTCCTCCCCTCCACCCCCGCTCGGGGCATCGCCATGGCGATGGGATGAGGTTACAGGCCACAGCCCGTGCTGGAAGCGCTCTTCCCTTTAATTTGTGTGTTTTTGGCACCCATGTTAGCAAATGTCGGGGACCCGGCGGGAGGAATTTTACCCTCGTCAGCTAATTAGCTCCTGTTTCATTCCGCTCTCGCGCGTGTTTGTTTTCACTGTTCAAACCGCTCAAGGTGCTCGGCTTTGTGCCTCTTTCACAAGAATTAGCAAACAAACTAGCCGCCGCCGAGATGTGTTGTTCTGCGGGCAGCTCGGGGAGTTCTGTGTTAGCGGCGTTTCTTTGGGCTAACGCAGACTGCAGGAAGCACGAATGCACATTAGCCCTTTCCCACCGTCCATAGCCTCAATGCTACCCAATGCAAAGCTAACCCCACCTCCCTTAATGGTGCCACATATGTGCACGCCCACACGCATGAATACACACCCCGCACACATTCACACACCAATCGCTTTTCCTCTCCGCCCCCCAGGGAGCCCAAGTCCTGCATCAGCTGCTAAATTGCCTGCGCCGTCTCAGGGCTAATGGGCTACCTGTCTCCCTGCGCGTCTGCCCCTCTGCTCTAATGAGCTGCTGCCGCCCGTCTGCCTCCCTGCTGCCGACTGTTGCTGCCGTTTCTACGCCTGAAAAGTTCCGTCCATCGTTAGCGGGACGCCGGTCGGTGCGCCGCCAACAACAACCGCGACAGCTCGAGAGCCTGACGGGACATTAAAGCCCTTTTTCTCAGCTCTCCCTTTGATCTTGAGAGAACTTTAGCCCCGAGCGGAGAGCAGTTAGCGCCTTAATTTTGTTACAGGAAACACGTTTTCTCACCTCACCTAACCCTAACCCTTCCTTCCTCTTCTTCAGTGTTTCTGCTCTGATGTCTTTGAATTCCACGAACCGAAGCGCAAATAGAGCCCCGCTGACATTTCAGCCGGCCCCCGTAACCCTTCATATATTTACACACACACACACACACACACGCGTGTTCATTGTTTAGCATCAGTTCAAAAGAAGGCCACTCCTGGGTTTCCACGGAGACGGGGAAAAGCAATAACTGCACACTTGACCCCTTTGCTCCTTTATTGGCCTCTTCTTCTCCCCTTCACACACACACAGTAAAACACACTTCACACACCTCAAATCTAATCTGGATGAGTGAGCCCGTGTGGCCATCATCCCCCCGAGGATCAGCAGTAGTGGGGGGGTGGTAATAATGTCATCTAGCAGTGACCCACAGATGATAAGATCGATTGTTTGGCTCCTGTAGCCTCCTAGTATCACCCTCCCCACCACACACACACACACACATGCAGCTTCTGTTTGTCACACAGTGAAAAATGTGAAAGAACTTCATAACTGTGAGTTGATGATGAGACTCTGAAGTCAGGAGGGAAAAGAGGGAGGAGAGAGGAAACAGAAGGAAGGAATCAAAGACAGACGCTCCTCCGTCTCTGACTGTTTATTTTGGTCTCTGCTCTCATTTCTCTTCATATTGGCTCTTCTCTTACGGCCTCAGCGGGTGGCACATTTTACTAGCAAAGTGGGGACCGTTTGTCTGGTGGTCCTGACTCCAGAGGTGTGTTTGAGGGCTCAGGTTGGGGTAACAAAGGCTCGCAAAGATGGATCAAAACAGACCCAAATACGACTGAATTACATTCATTCAGATCCAAAACTCTCTTCTCCGTTGTTCCAGTTCTCCAAAGACAAGTACCTGCTGGAGAATCCACCTGAGAAGCTCCGTAAGGAGCTGGAGGAGGAGCTAAAGCTGAGCGCCGCCGACATCAGGAGCCATGGCTGGTACCATGGACACATCCCCAGAGAGGTGAGCGCGTGGACCTGGAGAACGTCACACACCAAAAGAACCATCAGCGCGTCTGTAGATACTCAGATGAGATTAAATTACAAGCACCGTCTTGTTGTGTCGGACGTGCAGCTCTGTTAGCTTAGCGATTAGCCCGGCCCAGATTCTGGCGGCGGAGGCGCCGTTTAAAAGCTTTACACGCGGAGCGACACTGGTTACTGAATCCCCTCATCTGTCACAGCTCAGAAGAAATTGCTTTAGTGTTCAGGCAGAGTGAGGAACTCTGCCAAAGAGACAGCTGCACACACACACACACACACACACACACACACACACACACACACACACACACACACACACACACACACACACACACACACACACACACCTCTGTCTGCTGATCAAACTCTGTTCTGTCTCATAAACACAGACACACATTCAAATTAGCCATCTGCGTCTTATTTTTTATTAAAATATGCATTCATGGATTTGCCCCTGTGCACGCTCAAGGAAACCCTGTGTACATTAACCCGCACCCATCACAACATGTACATTGATCCGTTCGATCTTACAGTGACCTATGACCCTTTTGTTTGAGTGAAGGAACAAATTTGTTCGAGTTTTAAACGAAACGCCAGCAGCCGTTTAAAAGCCGCGGTTGTGGCGCCCCCTGCTGGGGACGACGCGTCATCGCAACATCTGCAGTTACTTCACGGTTGTTTGATCAATTTAAAGGATTTGAAAGATCTTTTAAAGGCTTTAAAGGAACTCTGCTTATGAACCACGTGTGTTGCTTTTGTAACCAGGTTTCAGAGACTCTGGTTTTACGGAACGGCGACTTCCTGGTGCGTGACTCTCTGACCAGCGTGGGGGACTTTGTTCTGACCTGCCGGTGGGACAACGAGGTTCTGCACTTCAAGATCAGCAAAGTTCTGGTCAAATCCAACGAGACGAAGGCACGTGCTCTGGGTCTCCGCCCTCGCCTCAGCTCAGATGCTCAGGTGCGCCTCAGGTGGACCCTCCAGAGACGCTGACGTTGCTGTTCTCCTCAGGTTCAGTACGTGCTGGAGGCTGACAGCTTCGACTCGGTCCAGGAGCTGGTGCGGTTCTACGTGGGCCAGCGTAAACCTGTTTCCCAGTCCAACGGCGCCCACATCTACTGTCCGGTCAGCAGGACGCTCCCGCTGCGCTACCTGGAGGCCACCTTCGCCCTAGCCAACAGCAAGCAAGGCTCCGCCTACTCGCCGTCCAGCCCGAGGGGGGCGCACATCAAAAGGAGGAGCGTGACCATGACGGACGGGCTGACGGCCGAGAAGATGATCCCCCACAGGTGAGTGGCGGGGGGCGGGGCAGCCGTGACTGACGTCTCTCCATCTGACGCCTCATTTCTGGTTTCTGGAATCAGTGACTCAGAGGGTCCCGGTCCAGTTCGGACCCCGGCGGCAGAACCGGAACCAGAACCGGAACCTGTGCCCGGCTGCAGGTTGTGTGTTGTTGTTGAGAACGTTCCTCCCGCCGTCCTCCAGTCCCAAACTCACGTCCCCGAACACGCCACCCTCAGCTCCTGTGTCATGACCCCGCCCCCCCCCCCACACAGTGGAAACCTTCACCCCCCCCCCCCCCCCCCCACCCCCCCCCCCCCCCGCTGTAGCCACAACACCAGATTGTGGGGTTCTGCTCCGTTAGAATCCGGGTTTCACCTCGTCTCCCCTCCCCCAAACCCCAGAACCTGCACCGTTCCCGGGAGCTTCTCGCCGAACGTTCCAGCTTCTCACACTCAGAATTCCTCTTTTGCAGCCCGTCGACGATCCACCACCACAAAGACGCGATGCGGAACTGCGCCATGAGCATGGACCAGATCCAGGAGTACCGCTGCCCCTTGTCACCTGTGGGGGAAACCCCGCTTTCCCCTGCGTACAGTGCCAGTAAGCGTTGGGGGGGGGGGGGGCATGAAGGTCAGAAACCACCTGACCTGGGAAAAAGGCCCTAATGGTCCCATTCTCTCAGTCAGCAGACAGAGGGCGCTCTCAGGTGGGCGGGCTCTGGCCGTGGTCCCGCCCTCCCCCGTGATGCGGCATTCCAGCGACCCCCAGCTCAGCCCGTCGGCCGCCAGCAACCCCCCGGCCCACCCGGCCCACCCCTCCCACTCGGCGCGCTCGTCCCCCGCCCATCACCTGGGTTTCCAGCCGCGTTCCTCAGACCCGGCGGGGAGCTACTGCGACCTCAGGCCGTGTCCCGCCGGGCCGCCCAAGCCCCCCACCAAGAGCTACGTGGAGCGACTGCGAGTGGAAGAGGGGCGGCGAGGGGGGCGGGAGGACGGCGAGGGGACCTTCAGCGCTCCACAGGTGGAGACCACCTCCTCCTTCAGGCCGTCCAGGTACAGAACGACTCGGCGCATTAGTGGGCGGAGCTTTACTGGCTTCAGTGGGGTTTCACGGAGATTCTCACCAGGTCCGAACGCTGCGTTGGTACCAGAACCTCTCTGCTGGGTCTACAGGCATCCTTATCTGTCCCCTGCAGGTTCGAGTCTCCGCTTCTGCCGGCTGAGAACAAACCTCTGGAGATGTCGGTGCTGAAGAGGGTCAAAGAGCTGCTGGCGGAGGTGGACGCCAGAACGGCGGCGAAGCACATCACCATGGTGGACTGCACGGTGCGCACGCCGCCGGAACCCCCCCCCCGATGATGATGGCGGCACACGTGAGCGACCGCTGATGCGTTTTGTGCCGTGTGGACAGGTGGCGCGAATCCTGGGCGTGACCTCGGAGATTCAGAGGACGATGGGCGTGGCCTCCGGGCTGGAGCTCCTGACGCTGCCGCACGGGCGCCAGCTGAGACTGGACCTGCTGGAGCGGTAAGAGCAGTCTCCGCCCGCTCCTGTCGCCGCCCCGCACGCCTCCGCCTCCCTCCCAAACGCCTCCGTTGGTTCTGTGGGTTGCAGGTTCAACACCATGTCCATCATGATGGCGGTGGACCTGCTGGGCTGCACCGGCAGCACGGAGGAGCGGGCCGCTCTGCTCCACAAGACCATCCAGTTGGCCGCCGAGCTGAAGAGCAGCCTGGGCAACATGTTTGGCTTCGCCGCCGTGATGAGGGCCCTGGAGCTGCCGCAGGTGAGGACGGCGGCGCCCGCCGGCGTCGGCAGGAAGTGGGCCGCTCACGCGCGTTCATTCGGTGGCGTTCCGTTTCAGATCTCCCGCCTGGAGCAGACGTGGGTCACGTTGCGTCAGAGGCACACGGAGGGCGCCATCCTGTATGAGAAGAAGCTCAAGCCGTTCTTAAAGAACATCAATGATGGGAAAGGTGAGATCGTCCCTCACGCCGCTCCACTTCCTGTTTAAGGACTAAACCACGTCTTCTTCTCTGCTCTCAGAGAGTAGCGTCATGTCCACCACGTCCGTCCCCAACATCATTCCCATCCTGTCCCTGCTGGAGAAGGGCGTGGCCGTCGGGGAGACGCCGGAGCCCTGGGAGAGTTCGGAGGTGGGAGTCGACGTGGTCATGTACCACCTGGAGGCGGCCCGTACCATTGCACACCACGGGGGGGTTTACAGAACCAACGCCGAGACTAAACTTCAGGGTGAGTTGTTGAGGTCAGCGGCGCCGATCGCCCGCCGCGGCGTCGATGTCTCGGCGCCGCTGTGTGATGCAATGATGTGTGTGGTTACAAAGCGAGCGCATCGATCCCTCGCAGACCCCCGTCGGTTCTCGGTTGGAGGCGATTACGGCTTTATTGACGCGCCTGTCGATGGCTATCAGCTCGAATCTCTGTTGTCCCTTCCATCTGCTCATCGACCGGACCGACCTCCGTCTGTTCACTGCATCACAGAGTCACTGGAGGATCGGACTTGTTTTCAGATCCCGTAGCCACGGGTCCGATTTTGGGTCGATCCAACCGTTCAGAACCTCCATTAATTGATTTCAGTGTTGGCGTGGCCTCATTTTTCTCATCCCGATAAGATAATTAGAAAGAACAAAAATAGCTTAGCTCAAATGCTGATTGGGTTGTGTTAGCTTGTCTGCTAGCTTTAACCAAAGCTGTGTGTGTGCGTGTGTGTGTGTGTGTGTGTGTGTGTGTGTGTGTGTGTGGGGAAGTTCTCATGTCATTTACGACCTGTTTCCTCCTGCAGGCCTGTAGCAGCGAGCAGAAATCTGTGAGATCTTCCAGACCGAGTTCCAGATGCGCCTGCTGTGGGGCAGCCGCGGCTCCGAGGGCAGCCAATCGGAGCGCTACGAGAAGTTCGACAAGGTCCTCACCGCCCTGTCGCACAAGCTGGAGCCTCCCGCGTGTCACAGCGAGCTATAGCAGCAGGTCGTCCGGCACCAGGGAGGATGACAAGTCGAAAACTTTGACAGACTCCGGAGGAGAGGGAAGAGGAGCTGAACAGGAAGAGGGGCTGAACAGGAAGAGGGGCTGAACAGGAAGAGGAGCTGAACAGGAAGAGGAGCTGAACAGGAAGAGGAGCTGAACAGGAAGAGGAGCTGAACAGGAAGAGGGGCTGAACAGGAAGAGGGCGACCTGAGCTGCAGGCATCAGCTGCAGCAGCTTCCATCGCTCTCATGTAGAAGTCTGTATGAGTGTTTGTTTACATTCCAACATTCACGGCTTTTTTTTTTTTAAGCATCTTCAAAGTGGGATGTTTCAGGCGTGCATTCATGAAGGCATCAGGAACGAGGATGCAGGAAAAACGGCCGTTTCACCGAGTACAGAAACACGTGTGAATACAGCTGATGCGGAGGTTCAGTGTCAGGCTGGACCAGTTCAGCAGAACCCCTGAGGAGGATCCGAATCACCCAAACACGCGCGTGTGTTTGAATCTGTGTTGCAGCAATAATCCTTCCATCGCTGTGGGTTGACGTTTACGTTGCTGCGTTCACCGGCCCGAGAGGGCAATGCAATCATTTCAACCAGGCAAGGGCTGAGACCCCCCCCCCGACCATCAAGATCATTCACAACAAACCTGATCATCCGGTTAAAAATACTCCCAGATATCAATCAAATCCTGATCGACTGAAAAACTCTGAGACGTGTGCCAGTTCTCCCTGTTGACCAGCAGGGGGCGATGTTTAGCAAAAAACCCACCTGAATATTTAACTGTAATATATGAACACACACTCACTCACACACACACACACACACACACACACACACACACTCACTCACACACACACACACACAATCTCACACACACACACACACACACAGGAATAAACGTGCTGTGTGTTCTTGAGACCAATGTTAATGTGACAGTTACCAGATATCAAACCTGCTGATTAAGCTTTAATATCTGAGAACACTGATGAAGACGATGATGATGATGATGATGTAACGTTTCTTTATTTTCTCTCCTGTCTGGTCAGGAATGTTTTGGAAGTGTGTGGATTTTCCTGTTCTTGGAACAGAGCTGTATGAAATGCAAACAGACGTTTTAGGAGCGTTTTTTTAATGTAATTGTACATAAATTCCCCTTTTTTTCCAAATAAAATGATTGCCTGTGTCCACGACTGTGTTATTTAATGAGGAAATGAAACCATATGACTGGTAAATATGGTCAAAATCTAATGAATGGATAATTGCTTATCATCTGAAACATATCTTTTATTAATATGCAGGTTTTATAGCAAAATTTAATATGTTTTAGCAAAAAAAATCTGCATTTTATGAAAGCAAAATGTTTCTTGTTTGGGAGTGAAATACTCAGTTAACACATTTTGGAATATTTGTCATCAATAATTCTGAAGAGAAAAATCAAGTGAGGATTTTTTTTATTTTTTTTTTATTTTTTGGAGCTTCAAGTTGAGTTAATAGTTTCTGAAACCAGTGAAAAAAGAGACTTTGTGTTTATGTTGCACATGTTAAATTATGTATAAAGCTTCTGAATTAGATCATGAAATTTGCTTTAAATGACATTAACATCAACAGTTTCCGTAGTAACTAACAAAAGTACCACTTACCGTATTCAAAGATAATTCCTGATCGAGGAATTTCAGGAATTTGAGAAAAATATAAATATTTTTTAAAAAAATAGATGGATAACAGCACTTCAGAATGTTGTCAGTCATCAGTGTCTGTTCCTGTGGGTCTCTGAGGGTTCCTGTGGGTCTCTGAGGGTTCCTGTGGGTCTCTGAGGGTTCCTGTGGGTCCCTGTAGGTTCCTGTAGGTTCCTGTGGGTCCCTTCTTAGCAGAGCCCGTTCTCCACCAGCAGGTGGCAGCATTTTGCTGTTAAACATCCAGGTCAAAGTTGCTGTAAAAAGTGGCGGGTGATCCACGATGATCCTCCATGGTCATCACCACCACTATCACATCATCATCATCATCATCATCATCATCATCATCATCATCATCATCATCATCATCATCTTCTTCTTCTTCTCTTCTTCTTCTTCTTCTTCTTCTTCTTCGTCTTGTCATCATAATTTCTATGTTCATCTTTTTTTCCATCAGTCAAACATATTAAAAATACAGAAGATAACTTTGTGTACATGCTTGTGTTGCTGTGTGTGTTCTTGAGTTTGTGTGTTTGTCTGTGTGTGTGTGTTTGTCTGTGTGTGTTTGTCTGTGTGTGTGTGTGTTTGTCTGTGTGTGTGTGTTTGTCTGTGTGTGTGTGTGTGTGTGTTTGTCTGTGTGTGCCCTGTGTTGTAGCGTGTGTTCTGCAGAAAAATGCAGACCCATTGGAGTCAGCTGAAAGGCCCCGCAGACGCCTCCATAGGCGTATCATGTTATGGATGTAATCTCTAAGAGGATTCTCTCTGCTTGGTATCGTTGGAACATGTTAATTTCAGCTCTTTATGTTCCTCATTGAAACAGAGCAGAGGTCTCCCAGGCCGGCCCGTCTGCCTGCACGCCAGCCGGCCGACCAGCCAGCCAGCCGCCGTCAATTCACCCCTAATCTCTCCCCCCAGACCTTTTACAGCTAATCCATTGTGCTCGTCATTGTCATCTGATCATGTGTGACCCCCGACGCTTTATGGGACGGGGCCTCGGCGGCGTGGCGTTGACTTCTGACGTCCATTTATAGGCAGATATGGGGGTTGGGGTCGGATTCAAAGTTTGATTATCAGATTTCTTCTGGGGGAAACAGAACAATTGAGGGTTGAGTGTGTGTGTGTGTGTGTGTGTGTGTGTGTGAGGTGACAGCAGTTTGTTTTATTTAGCTTTATATTTTAGGTCATATTTCTGCAGAAATCTGAGGAGAAAATGTAAAAGCAAAGGAGACGAATCAGTCTAGATAACGAACAATGTTTAACAAACATCTTTACAGATTGCAAACGTTCATGCTAAATTTATAAAATATGTAGAATCTATCAAAGAATATCAGCAACAAATCTGAAAAATAATATAGCTGCTCAGACATCTGACGATAATTCACAGCGAAAAGCTAAAAATAATGACAATATGGCTTCTTGGATATTGTTGCCTATTGACTTTATATTGTGTCTGCTGCTCTGTAGATGTGACACCCAGAGACGGGTGCTCCTCCTCCCTGAAGCCCGTCACCCCTCCACTTCCTGAGCGCAGTGGCTCGACCCGGGTACAGACCAGAATCTCTCACATCTTCATCGCCCTTCCAAAGCTTCCACTTGTGTCTCCAATGTACCCGTAGCCCCTAGTTAATTTTCCCGCCTGCTGTCTCACCCTCGTCCCTTCCCCTCGGCCCCAGCCTGGCCCCTGCTCGACCTGTCTACGTGACGGCTCCTCATTACCACATGAATACAGGCAGGGAAGGGCCTGCAGAGGCTTGGACGCCAACAGAAGGCAACGGATTTGCAATTCACTCCAGCAGCACGTCCTCCCGTCGCCTGTGTACTGGGACTGGAACTGTCACCAGTATGATTGAGGATGGAAAGACGGACAGATGTGCATTCACACGCTCATGTCAAGGCTGCGCATGCATTCGTGTGCGTGCATGTGTGTGTGGAATGTGGCATTCAAGATCTTAAAGAGAAACGATGATTTTTCGGACTAATACAGCTGGTTATTTTTTAAATCTATCAAAAAAGATCTGGATCACGTACAAAAGAGCAAAAAGCAGCAGTCATATTGAAGTACTGATCTGTTCATATAGAATATAGAAATACCTGTCAACTTTCTAATTGTTGGATTTAAAATATATTCACTACAAAAAGCGTAGCATCAGAACAAAAATAAACTTAAATTATTGTTTTTTTTAAAACAAAAAACACCTGGCTACTTCCGTCGTTTTCAAACGTTAGTTGAATACTTTAAATGCGTCACTTCCGACTGCGGCCATAGTACTTCCTCCATGTGCCGGCAACATGGCGGCGCCCATAGCGGTTCATCTAGAGTTTGGGTGAGGGAATTTAGAGCTTTAACTCCTCTAAGCCCCCGTTTGTAATAAAATCTAATCAATAGTTATGCATCAGTAAAATGCTACACGACCGTGTTTTTGTTCATTTATGTATCCTGACGTTAAACGACAGCTAGAGCGGTGAAGCAGTTAGCATTCAAGCTAGTTTCGAGTTTGTTTTGCAGCGTATTGATCAGCGACCAGGAAGCGTCTTCTGACGTGAGCTTTGGCTTAAAGGCCATCTTTCATTTTCTAGAGTCTTTAGGAAATAAAAATGTCAAATGTCAGTAACACGTTAGAATAACGCTAGATTTGTTTTGTATGTAAAAATTAACAATGGCTATTAGCATTTCTATTGTAAATAATATTTCGTGTAATATAACGAGAATAAAATGGAGGCACAATGTTCAATAATAATAATAATAATACGTTTATAGATAATATTTCGTTCTTTTTAATGCATGGGTTATTCATAATATATTATCAAATAAAAAGTAATTGCTTATTACCTTTTAAATCATGAACATTCCACTCTTGAATATTGTAAATGAAATAAACAAATTTAAATTACCCATTTTTGTTGATTAAATGTCCCGTTCTAATGTTGAGGAGGGTGCTACTAGATTAGGAATCAAATTATTAATAGATTACTTTGTGTATTCTGCTCTTGTATGTGTGTAAAATAAATAATTATAGGGTTAAAACCACATTAAAAACACAACATTTTCTTTCTCCTTAATCTAGTGGTGGAGCAGAGCTGCTTTTTAATGGTGTGAAGGAACATCAGGTGACTCTTCCAGGCCAGTCTGAACCCTGTGAGTATGTGTGTGTTCACCAATGAGCTCCTCTTCCTTTTGCTTTATTCCATCTTTGCTTTGATCCCGTCTCTAACGTCAGTGTGACGATCACACAGGATTTCTCACTTTATTGGGCTTTATTGTCATCCATCTTCATCCACTGCTGCTGGGCGCAGCGCCGTGGTTACTGGCTTTAAACCATTTCGGCTGCGGCAGGTTCCCATTTTTAAAAAAAAACCCGGCAGGGTCACCAGCTCAACATGAAAGAGTCCTGGAAAAACTGGACCTTCCTGAGGTCACCCAGAGGAAAAACCAAGGCAGCCGCACCAATGTGTGAATTTAGGTGTGTGTGTGTGTGTGTGTTTGTTATGGAGAAAGAGAACAAATGAAAGAAATATGCGTCTTTGGTCCTTCGCTAAACAAAAGGGGTTCAGCGGAGGCGCTGGTGTTACCACGACAACAAAAAGACAAAAGTTGACTGGAACAGAGAATGTCAGGCCGATATGACCTTGTTGCACCAGTCGACCCCTCTGTGCATGCATGTGTGTGTGCGCGTGCATGTGCGCGCGCAGGTTTTGTGGCCAGGTTACAGGCTTTAAAAAAATAAATGAAGACATTTCTATTTTTGATCTTGTGTTACACTTCTGTTGTCTGCCTGTGTGTGTGTGTGGTGTGTGTGTGTGTGTGTGTGTGTGTGTGCGTGTGTGTGTGTGTGTGGTGTGTGTGTGTGTGTGTGTGTGTGTGTGTGTGTGTGACGGAGACGGGGTGCACTGGAGGCAGATATAATTGCTTCTGAATCCTCCGTATTTCTCTGACCCCAGCCAGTGATTGATGACCCTCAAATGAAAGACCCCGCCCCCACTCTTTCTCCCTGCCTCTCCCCCCTCTAATGTGGTCAAAGGATGACCGTTTTTGCCCCTCACATCAGCAGAAATATGGATACCCCCCCCCCCACATGACCGTCATAATCGCACAGATGGGGGAAAAAAACGATAAACCCGCTCACACAAAAGAAAAGCCTTTTTTTGAAACGCCGTCAAAATGGCGCTCTTTCCCGCGCCGCCTCGCCACTTATGCAAGATGCACCCCCCCCCCCCACCCGCCATGTTTGTCTCCCCCTCTACCTGGATGGCAAAGCGAGATCTTTCACCTCGCCGTTCTCCCTGCACCGCCGCCCGCTCGCTTCCATTTTACCCCCCCAGGTCGCTTCTACCAGCTCTCAGCTCAGGTTGGAAGATTTGTGAAGCTTTTTACAAGAAAACCAATAAACTGGGAGCTACTGTCGACGATTGTGTTAAAAAAAAACAACCCTCGATCTGCTGAACGTTTGAGTTATGATCAACAAAATCGGCCATTGAGGTCACATGACTTATTTACTCCCTGCATCCAACTCTAAAGTTTACATTCGTGTGTATTTAGAAAAGGGGAGATGATGGATGAACTGAAGGAGAGGCGGGTGGGTTTTACGAGAGAATTTAAAGAGAGTGTGTGTGTGTGGTGTGTGTGTGTGTGTGGGTGTGGGTGTGTGTGTGTGTGTGTGTGTGTGTGTGCGTGTGTGTGTGTGTGGGTGGGTGGGTGGGTGGGTGGGTGGGTGTTTAAATGGGTGAGAGGATGAAGGAGTGAATTTTGGGTAATGGAGAACCAGCCTAACAGTCAAAGACAGAGGGGAGTGATGTTCTGTTTTTAGCTCTGCAGAAGATCAGGTGTGTGTGTGTGTGTGTGGTGTGTGTGTGTGTGTGTGTGTGTGTGTGTGAACATGGCGGCCCACAGGTGTAACACTGGTCCAGTCAGAACCGGCCCTGCTGTTAACCCCAACATCTGTGTAGGTGTTATATCGGAGCTGCAGGAGGCTCCAGGATTCCATCTGCTCCGGCGGAACGCTTCCGCACTCTCCGGGAACGCCACATTGCTTTGATCCTTTCGGTGAAATGGTTGTTTTCCACCTTTCCTGCTCCACATCTGGATGAAATGTGGGCTCCTGTGAGATAACGTGTTCCAGTCTGTCCCCATTCAAGACTTTTATCACATATTCTTCTACATTTTGTGCGATAAAAGAGGTGAAGGCGGTTTCCCGGAGAATTCCTGCAGAAAAAAAGGGGGAGGAGTCATTTTAATTTTTACATCCATGAGTGCGAAAGGACTCGTTTGGTGAGATTTCCTTTGATGTTTGGTGTGTAAATCAGGGGGTGATCAATGAAGATGAATAATCCCGCAGTTAAAAACACGTCCGATAGAAGAGTGAGTTGAGATTTTCCGAGAACATTTAATTTAGCCTCTAATCTAAATATAAATGCGCTTCACATCAAATTTTATCATATTCAAAATTTGCTTTGTTGTCAATCATCTGCACCCTAAATCAGAATCTTTCCCCCTGAATCCCTGAAACCAACATTTTCATCGGGGTTAGCACCTTAAAGGCGGCGTGTCCGTCTCCCCGCCTGCCGCGGCGTCCTCGCCGTCCCTCCGTGACGCCGTTGCTGCTTCTCTCTCCTCGTCTGTTCCGCTGCAGCGTCCGTCCTGACCCCAGCGCAGCGCTGCAGAGCCTCGCGTAGGTCACGCTCGGGAGCGCTCGCCGCTGCATCTTAGCCTGTTTCTCCGCTTCCAGACGACCAGCGGCGGTGTTTCACGGAGGGAACGGCGCCGCCATCTTGTTTCCCCGCTCATATATTCATGGTTGGTGGTTCCACTGAGATTCGCCCCTAAATTGAAAAGAAAACCCCTCATTGTCGTCGCCTTTTTGCAGCGTTTTGTCAGTCGAGCTGCGACCTTTTGTTCCGACAAGGTCGGATTAATTGTTGGGGGGGGGGGTCGTGCTGACGGTCAGGCCGCCGCCGAGACGCACAAGATTCATTTGACCAACGTTTGATCACAAACATCAAAGCCGAACACGAGTGTTGTCACATTTATTTCATTTCTGTCGTGTGTGTGTGTGTGTGTGTGTGTGTGTCAGACTGAGGTGAACCCTGTCCCTCTCCATCACTGACATCATGCAACCCTCCCCCACTTCCACGATGCACCCCAACACCCCAAACATACACACTCATAAATATACATGCACACACACACACACACCCACTCTGTCGCGTCACATCGACCAGTAGGCTGGAATTGTGCACCTTGACCCTTCACCTCTAACCTCTGACTTCTGTTGTCTGCCTCTGTGTGTGTGTGTGTGTGTGTGTGTGTGTGTGTGTGTGTGTCTGTCTTCCAGGGGACATGAAGCAGCTGCTGGTCTGGATCCAACAGAACCTTCTGAAGGAACGTCCTGAGCTCTTTGTCCAGGGACAATCAGTGTGAGTGTGTGTGAGAGTGTGAGTGTGTGTGTGTGTGTGTGTGTGCGTGCGTGCGTGCAGCGCACTTGACATACACTTGATCTCAGACATCCACTTGGTGCCAGTAAAATACACACGTAAAAATTATGAAATCTTTAAAATCTGAATTTAGGTGGAATGTTGAACCAAATTTGCTAAAAGAATTATGATGATTTATTTTGTGTGTGTGTGTGTGTGTGTGTGTGTGTGTGTGTGTGTGTGTGTGTGTGTGTGTGTGTTACAGCACTGGCTGACTTTTGCAGCACTATTTATAGCTCCTCCAAACCAATGAGTGAAGAAAGATAAAAACCTTATAGATTAAGTGTGTGTGTGTGTAGCTGGACACAAAAATGTTTTTTCTTCCTTTCTTCTGTTCAGACATTTTTGGTGTGTGTGTGTGTGTGTGTGTGTGTGTGTGTGTGTGTGATCCTCTCTTGTTGCTCTGACATCTAAGGCTGAAGCTTCTGTAGCTTCATTTTCAGGGTTTAAAATATATAAAAAGTGTTTTCAGAAGGCGACGTCCTCAATTATGGTCATTTTTGACCCACTGTTTTTCTCACACACACACACACACACACACAAACACACACACACACACTGATTTATTAAGATAAAAACAGGGATATGATTCCCTTTTATTTTGACCTGTGACATTTAAAAAAAAAATGTAAAATTTAAAATAAACATTTTTCTGTTTTAATTTGGTTGGATTAAATAAATTAGTGATTAAACAGATGCCAGACATTGAATTAAAATTCAATTTGCATCAACTTCAGTCGGACTTTCAACATTCCAAAATTAAATCCAGCATCTTTCAATGCCATTTATGTTTTTCATTCCATAGTTTACAACCATTTTGCCATTTTTGCCTTAAAAATTCTTTTTATTTATTTTTTTAGGTGAGTGTTTTTATTTTTAAAGAAATCATTCAAAAGTGTTTCCTTCACAGGAGACCTGGGATACTGGTGCTCATCAATGATGCAGACTGGGAGCTAATGGTGAGCTGTGTGTGTGTGTGTGTGTGCGTGTGTGTGTGTGTGTGTGTGTGTGGTGTGTGTGTGTGTGTGTTTGTCCTTGGGGGGACACCGTATTTACATGCACCCAGAGTCTGAACGCTTCATTTTGAATCCATTGATTGAATCTGGGCTCGTCGTCGGGGATGTAAATGAAATGAAAGGTCTGTCATTGATTGAGCCGCGGCGACGTGGCGAGGAGGCGAGGAGGCGGGAGCCGTGCTGGCGTCTGCAGGAGTGTGTGTTTGAATGTTTGTGTCACCTGACCCTCAGGGGGAGCTGGGATACCAGCTCCAGGACCAGGACAACGTGGTGTTTATCTCCACGCTCCACGGTGGGTAGCGGGAGCTGTGCTCCTCGTCCTCGCCGCTCTTCGCCGCCCCGCGTCTCCAGCGCCACTGGTCCAGAATGGAGCTCAGCTCTGCTGCTTGTGTGGAATCCCTTTATTCTAAAATGTGGTGACCAGTTTAAAGGCTTCGCATCCCCGTTTGCCAACATTTCAGAGCAGCGCAGCTGAGTTTGTTATTTAAAAATTAAATATGTGATTATTTTAGAATTACAATAATTATAAACCATTTTTTTCCTCCTCTGGAGGTTTATTTTACATCCTGTCTTGGTGTCAGTTTACAGGAATTAAATGTTCTTATAGTTTCAGCCAGTTTTGTTACATTTTTTTGTCTTTATTTTCCTTTTATAAAATAAACTGATTCATGTTTTCATTAAATCGGAGCAAAGAAGCGTTTTTATTACCTTTTTAAGCACGTGTCAATTTGTGTTTTATTTTTGAAAGAATTAAAAAGTCTGAAAAAGGAACGGATTTTTCTGTGAAGTGTTAAATTTGCTTCTTTGTTTCTGCCTCTTTTCTGGTTTCCTCCATTAGAATTTGACGTCACGCTTCGATAATTCCTGCTGATAGTTTATATCTGATCGATCTAATCTGTGTGATCATTGAACTTTTAGGCTGATTAGACGACTCTGGGGGTTTTTCAAGCCCCCCCCCCCCCCCCCCGTTGGAAGCTCTCTCCAGGACCACTGCGGGAGGTCGAGCTCTCGCCTCCGGGCTGCCCTCCCCGGAGCGCCGGGGGCGACCTAAAGCCTTTTCTCGGTTATGGAGCCCGATTTGCAACGGGAAACCGAGCAGCAGAAAGGGAATGCTAATGAGGCTGCGGTGGGGGGGGGGGGGGGGGGGCAGAGGAGAAAGTGTAGCCCCACATCAGCTCCTGCAGGCCGGTCGTCGCCTCTCACAGGCCGCCACAATTCCAGAGGTATGATTTTATTCTTTAAAGATGCTTTATAGTAACTAATGTGGCCACGTGATCTGAGGTGACGCGTTGCCAGGTCCCCCCCGCCCCCCCGGTCCATCCTGTCTTCACGTCCAACCTGTACGTGAACGCACCACCACATGCACAGGCTGCACGTTCAGTGAAGTCGGGTTTTGGAGCTCGGATCATCATGATCTCGATGACCCGCAGCTCCAGAGCAACAAAGGAAATTTACATTTTTCTAAAACAGGAAACTGACGTCAGAGAATCACTTTTTAATTTCCATAAAACGCGCAGTTTACAATTTAAAAGCACAATGACATTTTTTAAAGACGCGCGTCTTGAGTCCAAAAACTTATTTTTCATCCACCGTAAAATCCAAACGGGTTTTTAGAAATTAATTTGGAGGTAAATCCTGGATCCCGGAGCGCTAATTAAATGCAGATCATCCGTCAGGCCTCCTCCGCTGTCTCACAAATACCAACTATCTGTGATTAAAACACGAACATCACATCAATGAACGCTGCTCAGTAATTCCGGGTTCGACCATCGGAACGCCAACAGGCCGCGAGCGTGGCCGTTCTTCCGTCATCTCTGCTGCTTTGTGACCTTTTGATGGCGCGTTTGGCTCTTTTTAAACGGTGTCACTCTCCAGGAAGCCTCACTTTACTATTTACCAAACAGTCGATACGTCGATGCCTCCGCTCGATATTTGCCTTTTAAAACAAACCTCTCTAATTAGACCTTTGACAGGACGCAAAGCCCGGCCGGGCCGCGTCACCACACCTGGGGGGGGGGGGGGGGGGGGGGGGGGGGCACCTTCACTCCACCTCGCCTCCCCCGTTAAACGTGTTTCTTACCTGGAGCCCAACAAACCGGGGGCCGAGGCCCGTCCGTGGCCCTCTGGAGCCGCGATGAGCGCGAGGCTGCAGCAACAGATGTCCACACACAATTCTTGGGGGTGAATTCGAGGTTTCTCAAGAATTGCGTTTGGACAATCAGCCGCTGAGACTCATGGTTGCGTTTGGTGTTGGAGGTGGACGCGCGCGCCGGCCTGCACCTGCTGCGCGTTTGACAGCACCCTGAGCTGCACCGACCGGCACCGACCGACCCCGCGCGTCCCCCCGGCAGCGGCTCCGCTCCGCGCGTTCTTTTCGCCCTCCTCCCTGCTCACAGCTCCACATTTAAACATTTGAAACAGTCAAATATCTCGCGCTGCAACTTTTCCTCGAAAGTCCCAGAATACTCGGCCACGGCCCTGCAGCCACAACAAAGTCCACCTCCAGCCGCGCGCGAGCGGCGCAGCCACGCACGGTCCTCGGAACGGGGCTCTTCACAAAGTTGAGCCCAAGTCTGTCCGGATCTGCGGGGCCTCAAGATGGCTGAAATGCATCTTTAAGTCAAACGTCATCTCCGCTCTTTGGCTCTCCGGAGAGCTTCTGACTTTCGGAGAGTCTTAAAATAGAAAAAAAAATGGAATGAAGGCAACACCGAAGCGTTTCCCCTCTGGTGGAAAAGTCCCGGGGTGGAAACGTTTCGCCATTTTTGCACCTGTGCGCTGCCATCGCTGCTTGAGGAGGCACAATGGCTCTCACGGCTGTTGGAGCCAAATAAATAAATAAAGCGCATCTCCTCCCACTGGAAGAAAGGCGCCTTCTTTCCTCTGCTGGGAATCAAACTCTTGTTTGTTGTTTTTTTTAAAAAATATATAATTTAGGGGGGGGGGAAGCCGCCCTTAATTCCCGCTGAGCGGCGCGTCCTTCGGCTCTCCACGCCGCGCTGTGCGCTCCCTGCTCCGGGTAAATGCCCCCCAGCGCGCCGCGGACGATGGTGACAAAAAAGGAGGCAGTGACGCTCCTCTCCTCCCGTCCATCCTTCCTCCACGGGTCTCGGGGACTGACTGGCTGGCTCTCTGGGCTGCTTGGACGCATGGATGGATGTCTCTGCCTTCTCCTGCCTCCCTCCTCCAACAATAACGCTGCGGCCGCGCGTCGTGAGGCGGAGTGAGGAGTGGAGAAGGTCCTCGCTTGGTACTGAATTTGAATAACACCACGGGGTGATAAATGTCCATTGTACTGCTTAAGTAATGAATCTCTGCTGTCCTCTATCTCTCTCTCTCACACACACACACACACGCACACGCACACACGCCAGCAGCTGCGATGAGGGACCAGCAGCCCCTCTTAAAGAAACAACAGCCCCATTTTCTACCCAAAAAGAGATTACAATCCCGACACTGTTTACTCTCTGACCGCTCTGCATGACGTTTAGTGTTTGTCTTGTGCCCCCCTCCCTCCCCGCCCCCCCTCCGGAGTGAGCAAACCACAGTGCGACGCTGTGACCTGGTACTCGGACAGAAAGCGGCGTCTTCTGCGCCATGCGCGGCCGCTGTGCGGCGGAAAGGCCGCCTCACCGAGGGCCCGAGCGGGGTTGGGACACAGCACCGGTGCAGGAACCGGAGCTGGAAGGGCCCAGGCAGCCCTGCAGCTCCCGTTTTTCCAGCTTTATTTATAGCAGGCGTTTGCAGCCAAACGTCAGAGTCCCGCCTGCGCGTGAGTTACCTGGAAGATCGGCGCAGGTGCGACCTGAACAGGAAAAAATAGCAGAAAACGTGTTGTTGCCTTCTCCATAAATGTGCATAAAATTAACTGCTGATATAAGATAAACAATATATTTTCCGTGTGGATCATCAGGCTATTCTGACACTGTTTAAATATAAAAACTTATATTCATCTTAATGTACGAGGCACGCGCGTTCTGGCTCAATCACGCCGCAGTTTTGTGCACGGCCGAATTTTGCACATTTAAGATGTTATTTTTACTCGGTGTTTCAGAATGTTTGGGTATAAAATTAGACCATTTTAGTGCCTGTGCTGAATCAGTGATGTTTTCATGTCTTTACGTGTAATTCCAGCAGTTTGGACCGCAGTTTTTGTCCGAACGTTCAGCTTTTACATCCATTTCTCACACTTTCAGCATCCTCGCGTGCGTATCAGCACTTTTGGATGCTGCGTTTGCGCTGCGGCGTGTTGGAGCTCCATCTCCCTCCATCTCCCTCCATCTCCCTCCATCTCTCTCTCCATCTCCCTCTCCTTCTCTCTCTCTCCTTCTCCCTCTCCATCTCCCTCCATCTCTCTCTCCATCTCCCTCTCCATCTCCTCTCCATCTCTCTCTCCATCTCCCTCTCCGTCTCTCTCTCCATCTTTCTCCGTCTCTCTCTCCATCTCTCTCTCCATCTCCCTCTCCCTCTCCTTCTCTCTCTCTCTCTCCTTCTCTCTCTCCATCTCCCTCTTTCCTTCTCTCCAATAAATCATCCTGTCTGATCCCGCCCCGGGCGCAGGGGGTCCTCCTCTTTAAAGCTCAATCCGTTCTTTCCCCTTTTCATCCTCCAGAAGAAGCCGAGTTAACCTCTGCTGATCCGCAGGGCCGGAGCCCCTCTCCGCTCCAGCCCGCCTCTCATTCATTGCTCTTTTTTTTTGAAACGCCAACTCCTCCACTCCTCTCCTCTTTCCTCTCTGTGCTATTCAGGATCTGACTTATGCAGCAGCGGGAAACTCTGGAAGAAGTCAAGAGGAGCAGCCCCCCCCCCCCCCCCCCCCCCCCCCCCCCCCCTTTGATAATGGCAGAGTTTCGGCCCTCAGATGAAGCAGAAGCAGATGAGTGTGTGTGTGTGTGTGTGTGTGTGTGTTGGACACCAGTATTGGTGAACACATCCCATCATGTCTGATTGTGGTTCAGGTCTGATCTCTGCTGCAACTTCTTCACCTTCTGTTGAGGATTTTAACACAACTTTAACAGGAAGTGAGTTTTAATCTCTCATTTCTGGCCTAAAATACGCTGTTGGGGGGGCAGTATGATTAATTTACTGCAGCCGGCCACTGGGGGTGATCACATGATCCCAATATGTCAGGATCAGTTCTGACATCAATCTGTAAAAGAAAATATAATTAAAAACATGCTAAGCTAACGGTCGCAAGTTCACCTCCTTTCTACTTTAAATCAAATTGGAAGATCTGACACCATTTATTTAATTTAAAATGAAAAATAAAGGGCAGATATTCTTTTTATTAGCGGTAAAAAACAAAACAAAACAAAAAACACCTTCAAAAGCTCAAACTGTCGCCCAGCGTGTAAAAAACCCCAAACTGCCGCAAACGAGGGTGGAAAAGACTCATTTTAGTTCATTTAGACGGCAATAATGCGGATTTTCCCAGTGTTTCAGCTCTCTGTGTTGGGTTGAGGCCTTTTATGTGGCCTGCAGCCTCACAGCCGTATGCTCGGGGTGTGTGTGTACACACAGAAACAGCAGGGGAGCGCTGCACTCCACCGGGGTCCCCCCCCCCATTCACTAATCAATGTTTAACCCACTGGCTTAAAGGCCTGGCAGGGGGGGGGGGGGGGCTGCAGGGCGGCCAGTCAAACATCCCATCAAGAGATGAGAGGACGGGCAGGACAAAGGAGCAGGGGAATCCTTCAAACAGCCTCCTCTGGTGAAGGCATCTTCTCCCCACTGCTGGGGCCCGGCGACCGGGGAGGGAGAGCAGCGCCGCCGCGGCAACCGCGTCGTTGGGAAGTGGACTGTGACTCCGAGGTCGGCCGCACGCAGGAAGGAGGACGCACCACCCAAAACCAGAGGAACGGAAGGACGAAAGCCTAGCAGGGCAGGTAAGCCCCAGCAGCAGGGAGGGGGCGTGGCGGGAGGGGGCGGGGCTAAACATCACAACAAAATAATAGTAACAATTATTCTACAGCTGAAATCCTCTTAAACTAAACTGGGTCCAGATCATGAGGACCAAGGTTTGAGGGGGCATTTCTTCACGAACTGCTCCTTTAAATGAGACACGAGCTGGCGGCTAATTAGAGAGTCAATTAAGTCTGAGGCCATTTGTCCACTGGTCTCCCGCCACATTTCGGATGCTGCCTGTTCAGGCTGCGCGGTGACGTCGCCCCGACTCCGCTGCTCGTTTGAAGGAGAGTCGTTTGGAAAGGTTCTGACCTTTGGAGGCGATGAAAACACACTCCAGACGTCAAAAACACACGTTTGTCTGCGCGCAAACGGGCAAAAAGCCTGGACGGTGAAAAGGGTTGGAAACATAATAGCCCAGATTAAAAGATTAAAGGGAAATTCTCACCACCCCGCTCACACACTCACACACACACACACACACACGCCTCCCCCCTCCTCAAGCTTGCCGCTGCCTAAACATCCCCCAGAATTCTTTGACAGTGGCTGCACTGTTGCCTGGCAACGAGGCGACGGACAGCGTCATCCGGGGAGTCAGCGAGACGACGAGAAGCAGAGAAGTCGACACTAATCTGAGCAGCACTTCACACAGATCAGAGGTTCACACTCCGGCTGTAATTCCCGCTGCTGCGTCAGGAATTCTGCAGTTTCTCGGAGTTCCCAAAGCTGGAATTCTGTAATGCTGCAAACACGTGTCCCCACCTACCGGAGACGTGCGTTTTATTGGACCGTTTGGCTTTAAAAATGAACTCGGCTCTGCAGGTTCGGGCCTGTTTTATCTCCAGCAGCATTCCTGCCTGCACGCCTGACCCCATAATCTCATTATTCCGGAGTATTCCGAGCTTTTAGTCGCCGCATCAGCTCGTTTGTGCTGACTAAGTGGTGTTGTGTAAAGACCGGACCTGGCAGATGCAGGCCACGGGCGATTCTGCTCAGGAGCTGGAGTCCAACACCAGCATCGCCCACCGGGGGATTAAAAAAACCCAGTCAATTGATCAATTTACTGCTGCTGACGCTCCACATCCTCGACGACACGTCTCATTTAAATGTGCTAAATTTGTTTTCACTCGGACCGCAACACAGCCCACAGGAAGTGGGATGCCCCCGGCCCTGGAGCGTGGCGAGCCCAATTTGGCTGCTCCTGAACGCATCATTAGCATGGTAGCTGCTATGCTACAACACTGACCCTCGGCCAGAAGCGGAGATTTGAGGTTCTCCTCCTTCAGAGCGACTGAAATTAAACTGCGCTTCCTAAAATCAAACCCCGTTTGAGTCGTTATGGATTGGTGCTTTACTCGGGATGTCACGGGACGGGGGCGAGCGCGGGGGGCGCGGCGGCTGTAGCTGCTGAGTAAGAGGGTATGCGCCGCGGCTCGGACCCTGACTGACAAGTATTGACCCCTGAGCCCAGAGACGTCTCAGTGGGAACGATATTGATTATGGCCGGCGCAGTAAAGGTCCTGAAGCCTGGGAGAGCGTCACAACTCCCCGCTCCGGCTCCGGCCTCGGCGCTAACAACCGCCACGCTTTTCCCATCACTCCCAGCGAGCCGCGATCCCCCCCCTGACGGGCTTCCACAGGCCACAGGAGCGTTTTGTCACTTTCGTGCGTTTCTAGAGTTAAACGCCACTTTTAGGTCACGACAGGAAGAGAATTGGCGCGAAAACCTTCCTGTCGTCGAACGGGGCGATGCTAAGATTAAAAACCGTCGACCTCGACCCCCCCAGAATCCAAGATGGCTGTTGGGAATCGAAACAATAGCGGTCGAATTAGGACGACGCAGCAGCTCCCTAAAGGGGACGTCGACCCCGGTGATGAGCTGGAGGGGATGGAAATAAGCCTGCAGCCATCCAGGACGTAGACGGATCCCGCAGCATCGATCAGCTCCCATTTAACCCACGAAGGAGGATCCAGTTCAGCCTGAACGCAGAAAAATGTACGTAAATGTAAATGTGCCGGGAAATAGACCACGCCCACCGCCGCTGCATCCAGGAACGCCGTAAACGGATGGTTAGAATTAGAGCGAGGACTGGCTGCCCTTTGACCCCAAACAGCATAAATGCGCAGCAGAAGAAGAAAAGGACGTTTCAGACCCAACTGCTTCGCCGTATTTAACCAGCGCGCTGCTAGCATGCCTGTCTGTGAACGTATGGCCTTGAATGCAGCCGTGCTCGTCTCAAACGTGCACGTAAACGAGGACACGCGTGCAGTGGAGCTCCCACCTAGCTCGGCTAGCTTGGTGCACGTCAGCACATGTTTAGGTTCACTCTCGTATCACCAGAGCCGTCATTGCTAAAGCAGAGAACGTAACCGAGTCTCTCTTCTTTCCCCTTATTTCCACAATCTGTCGAAAACAAAGAAACTCGTCTTTTTGTCCTCCTTTCACGCCCCTCCTGTCGCCCGCTCACAAACGCCACCTTCACCCTTGACCTCGCAGTGAAAAGTTAGCGCGGCCGAGGTTGAACTCTCCCAGATCGGCCTCGGCCGCGGAGCGCTGGGAAAGTGCCCCTGACGCGCGCATGTGTGTGAGCGCGAGTGTGTTTGTGCGTGGAAACACTTGGGGCGTCATGAATAGGAGCGCTTTGACCCTGGACCTCTGTGACCTGTCCACACAAACGGCCCTTTAACCCATCTCGGCTTTTGTCCGCCACCGCCTGCGTTTATTCACTGAGGCCACCAGAAGAGTTAAAATTCATTATATCCCGCTTCCCTTATTATTCCGCACCCACGTTTATGCCTTTATGCCTCTCCCTGTCCCCCGCGCCTTCCCTCGCTTTTGCTCTTTATGGGTTTTTTTTTCCAATGCAACTTTTATTTTAGAGGGAAAAACACAGTTTAAATGTTTTCCCATTAAAGTTTAATCAACGTGCTAAACTCACGTATTTTGGAAACCTTATTTCAGACATTTCCTCACGCTGCTGCTTTGATGTTTAGCATTTTTTTCCCTTTGAAGTCTTGTTCCATACGGGTTTTCTTTGCCGAGTCTCTGGGCATTCGTGCATTCAGGTGTCTGTTTTATTGGCCATAACCAGCAACAGGCTGCACACTTGAATTCCATTTTAATTCTTTTGAGAACACTTGTGACAGCGGGCTTTCTTAAACTGGCCCCTGGGGACCCCCCAGTGGTCCATTAAGGAGGTTCAAGGTTCCCCGCAGCAAAACTCACAAGTGGACTCTTGTGTTGAAGAACACAGCGAGGTTGAAGGTGCAAAACCTCCATCAAGTCTGCTGCCGCCATCTCCCAGCCTTCCGTCTAAAACTGAATAAATGTGCAAAAATTTTAAAAAGCAGGCGTTCCAACAACAGACGGGTGCTGATGTAAATGTAGCACTCGTGAAGGTTTAAATTTATTTTAAAATGTAGTTAAACTGTTGAAGAATAACGTCACCGGCGACCGGAGCCTCTTTTGGCTCGAGCCCTCCCCCTGCTGGCGAAACCCCGGAACTGACACTTGGAAATAAACGGAGAGGGGCGGGGCTTAGTTTTATTCTTCTAAAAAATTAAACTCATAATGTGATCAAGCAAATAAATTCATAAATTTAAGAAAGATCCTTCAACTGTTTGTGTTTGACATAGGCTCCAAATGTGGCTCTGATGCAGCGCGTAAAGTAAAATCACAGTTCCAACATTCCGACGTCATTTTATGGCCGCACACTGATGAAAACAGCAAATGTCGCTCAAAGTGCTCCCAGCTGCTCTGACTGGTTTCAACCCGACTAAATCTTCATCTTTGGATCGCGAATGACACATTTTTGCGTCCCGGACCAGAGCGGAAGTTGTGATTTTACCCCCTCCCTGGCCGCAGACTTAATCTGGGGGAAAGTATGAGGCAGCGCCGGGAGAGAGGAAAGGGGAGGTTAAACAGTTAGGAATGCCCTTCTTCCTCCTCCTTCCTCTTCCTCTCCGTCGTTTCTTGGACTGCTGACGCGTCCTGCGCTCGGTGCCGCGTCCGGACTTCCACCATGTTTCTCCACTTTCTGCTTTTCGGGGCCTTGTTTTCCCGCAGCCAGGGTTACTTTTCCGAGGAAAGGTCCCCGGAGGAGTCGAGAATGCAGCCCCCCACCGTGGTGATCGCGATCCTGGCCCGGAACAGCGCGCACTCGCTGCCCTACTACCTGGGAGCCCTGGAGAGACTCAACTACCCCAAAGACCGCATCTCTGTGTGGTGGGTGCTCCTGCAGGGCCCCGCTGCGGGGTGCACGCGCTGTTTTAGTGGAGCAGGAGGTCACTTTTATCTAAATGAGTCCGGGGGCAGGGCGACACCCCCCCCCCCCTTGTTAAGAGCTTTCATCTGTTCCTTCAGCCTCTGTTTTCACATTGAAATTAACTCGATTTTCAGCTTAAACTTCTCGGGTGTCTCAGGTTCCCTCGGACTCAACCAGCAAAGTTGTGAAGTTTATGGAAGTTTATGGAAGTTTATGGAAGTTCATGGAAGTTCATGGAATCCTCGCTGGCCGCGACGGAGCTTCTGTGGCCGATGTGCCCTGAACATCCTCGCAGCATTTATTTCTTCTTCTTATTTGTTTGCAATAACTGACCAGTTCTATCTAGTTAGCAGGTCGCTCCAGTCAGACTTGGACCTCGTAAGTATAGAGAAACCACGAGAGCAGAGATGAGATTTCGGGTGGACGGTGCAGATTAATAACCTTGAATTGAACCTTGGGCCTCCTCCCGTCCCCCCTCTCTTCTCTCTACCTGGCCGTGAGCAGATGTGGCCCCCCTCTAACATCTGGCTTCTGCTCGTGCTGTTACGAGGAGCTTTTTTCCTCCATCGACCCGTCTGTGTGGGGGACTTGAGAGGAGCCGAGCCGTGCACGTCGGCCCCTCCCCGGCCCACCGTGCACAGTCCCGCCGTCTCGCGTGTCGTGGATGGCGAGGTCACCTCTCTTGTCTCCTCAGGGCGGCCTCAGATCACAACGTGGACAACACCACGGCCGTTCTGAAGGAGTGGCTCACCGCCATGCAGCAGTTTTACCACCACGTGGAGTGGAGGCCGAAGGAGCAGCCCACGTGAGTCCGCACGCCACCGGCGCCCGGCCTGGCGACCACGAGAGACGCCCGTGCCGTGTCCAACGCTGACTCGTTTGTCCCGTGGCAGGTGGTACGCGGGGGAGCTGGGCCCCAAACACTGGCCCAACAGCAGATACGAGTACGTGATGAAGCTGAAGCAAGCGGCGCTCGGCTTCGCCAGGAAGCGCTGGGCCGACTACATCCTGGTACCTACAGACGCCTCTTTGATGTGGCCTTTGATGTGGCCTCTTTGCTCTCTGCTTCTGAGCCTCTGCGTTTCCTCTCCTCCTTCTCGCCGCCTCAGTACGCCGACACGGACAACATCCTCACCAACCCCGACACCCTCAACCTGCTGATCGCCGAGAACAAGTCGGTGGTGGCGCCCATGCTTCACTCGCAGGGGGCGTACTCCAACTTCTGGTGCGGTATCACCCCGCAGGTGAACGGCCCGCCTTCTGGGAACAGGAAGTGACGTCATCGCCGCGGTTCCCGTGAGCAACTCTCCTGTCTTCCAGGGGTATTACCGCCGAACGGCAGAGTACTTCCCCACCCGGCACCGGCACCGGCTGGGCTGCTTCCCCGTCCCCATGGTCCACTCCACCATGCTGCTGGACTTGAGGAAGGAAGGCATGAAGAGACTGGCCTTCTTCCCGCCGCACGCCGACTATTCCTGGCCGTACGACGACATCATCGTCTTCGCCTTCTCCTGCCGCTCTGAAGGTTCGCTGCCGATGTTCTTCCGGGATTCCTCACGTGTTCCTGACGCGGTTCTTGTGTTCAGGGATCCAGATGTACCTGTGCAACAAGGAGCGCTACGGCTACCTGAACGTCCCGGCCAAGCCGCATCACACCCTGGAGGACGATCGCCTCAACTTTGTCCACGTCCACCTGGAGTCCATGAGTAAGAAGAGCTGCTAGTCGGTGTGATGGATCCGAGGAACCTTCTGTTCTGGTTGTGTTCCCACCATTGGTGTTGGAGCCGGTTCATTATGTAGTCAACAGGAGGTCTCTTCTCGCGTCGTTAGCATAGCAAACGAGCAGGCTAGTTCCTGCCTGGTGGCAGGAAGTTGGTTGTGTGTCCGTGAGACTCGGCCTGAACGTGTTGTTGTCCAACAGTTGACGGTCCGCCCATGTTCCCCTCACGCTACGTCCACATGTTCCCCAGACAGAGAGACCTCATGGGCTTTGATGAGGTTGGCGCCCGTTTCTAAATCAGGCCCCGATTGTGGCGTTCCGTGGCCCAATAACACGTCTGTCCTCGCCAGATTTACCTGATCAACCTGCGGCGGCGGCCCGACCGCAGGGAGAGGATGCTGTTCTCTCTGAACGAGCTGGAGATCGACGTGAAGGTGGTGGACGCCGTGGACGGAAAGTGAGTAGGGAAGGGCCGCCGCGGCGGGGGGCGGCGCTGATCCGGGGTTCATGGACGTGTGTGTGTGTGTGTGTGTGTAGCGCCCTGAACAGCAGTGACATCAAGCTCCTGGGTGTGGACCTCCTGCCGGGCTACTATGACCCGTTTTCTGGACGTTCTCTGACTAAAGGGGAGGTGGGCTGCTTCCTCAGCCACTTCTTTGTCTGGAAGGAGGTGAGAACCTTCCCAGATTAGCTCAGGGTCTCTGTCCCAGTCAGATTATTGTGACCCCCCCCCGTCCTCAGATTGTGGACCAGCAGTACGACAAGGCGCTGGTCTTCGAGGACGACGTCCGCTTCCAGGCCAACTTCAAGCGTCGCGCTCTCAGACTGATGGAGGAGGTGGAGCAGGTGGAGCTGGACTGGGACCTCATGTGAGACCCAGGAACCGGAGCGTTCCTCAGGGCTTTGGTTCTGTTCTGTAGTCAACACCAGAAAGTTGCACAATTACTCCCAAGTCCTTCAATGAACATTAATTATGCATGTTTAAAGACGCGTCTTGTTTCAGATACTTCGGCAGGAAGCAGGTGAATCCCAGCGCCGAGGAAGCGGTGGAGAACGTCCGGAACCTGGTGGTGGCGGACTACTCGTACTGGACCTTGTCCTACGCCATCTCGCTGCAGGGGGCCCAGAAGCTGCTCAACGCTGAGCCGCTGTCCAAGATGCTTCCCGTCGATGAGTTCCTCCCCATCATGTACGACAAACACCCCAAGTACGTGTGGGCCGTCGCCCCGACGCCTTTGTCTCCGAGCTTTGGGGGCGGGGCTTGAGTGAACCCGTGCTACATAGTTAGCTTAATGTTGAGGTGCTGGAAGATCAAACGTGGACGGTTTTAAACGTGGTCCTTTCAGGCCGAGCCTCCATCTGAATGTATGCTAGCTGACGGGCTAACTGCCAGAACCACATTCCTATGTGAGCTATATTTTAACGACCCGCAGACTTCCTGGCAGCATCGCTGCGATCCGCCGCCCAGATTTAGTGCACGGATCCATATTTTAGGAGCCGCCTGGCCTCCAGATTCTACGACTACAGTTTTTTTGGCGATTGATTATCTGGACCAGTCTTTCCAGACTGGAGATGCGTTATCCTGATGTTTCCCAGATGTTAGCAGAGCGCGACGCAAACGTTAGCTCAAGCTGTTGTTGTTGGATGCTTTATTGATCAGGGTGATTTTCCCTCCCTGCAGCGAGGACTACAAGTCCCACTTCCCCAACAGGAACCTCCAGGCCTTCAGCACGCACCCCCTCCTGGTGCAACCGTGCCACTACGCCGGCGACCCCCAGTGGGTGAGCGACACCGAGACGTCCACGCTGTGGGACGATGACTCGGTCCGCACCGACTGGAGGGGCTCCCAGAAGAACCTGAAGGGGGCGGCGCCCCAGGCGGACGTGCTGTCGGGCTCCTACAGGGATGAACTTTAGGAGAAACATTCTCAGGCGTCCCTGTGAGTCGTCAGAACCCGACTGTTTTCTGTAGCAGAACAGCTTGTTTGTGAGAGCAATCAAGACTTTAATTCACTTTATCCAAACGTTTTTAAGTTTACACCAAAGCGCCTGAGCTAAAGAGAGCAGCAGTTTGTTTTCAAGGGTTTTTTTTTACTCTGTTGATCCGTTGGGCTCCTCAGCTGCTGCACTGTTTACACCTGAGACCTCGGGACGATCCGATACTGTCGTTATCTTTCCCTTTTTTAATGTCTTTAGTTCACGTCTGTCTCCTCGTCTGTCTCCTCTCACTGCATCACTGGGATTTCTGAAGGTAAAGTTCACTGAAAATCAAAATTCAATGACTGAGCTTGTTTTCCATCATCATGAGGATGAAAAAAAAGAGACCAACTTTTTATTTTTGGACGTTTGCTCCTTCATTTCAACTCGATTTGAATGACGTAACCGACTCCTCTGCAAGTTTGTTGATGCTCCGAAGTCCGACAATCCTTTCTCTACCTTTTTTTTATTTTCTTTGTGTGTGTAATTTATTGATCTTTTTATATTTGTTGTCAAAGGAAGTGTCGTGCTGCCTGATTTTATTTTCTGATTTTCATCATTTGACTTGAATAAAGTCGGTATATGTAATTTTTTTTTTTACAATCTTTGACAAACAATCTGAACCTTCCAGTTGGAAGCGTCAGATTGTGTCAGATTTGGGGATCTGGATGTTGGAAAACTGTATTTTTAAGGGTTTTTTATGTGTTAATAAAAATTTGTATTTGTGAAGTTCCGTGTAGTTCGCAGTCCCGCCACAGGGGGGCGGTAGAGCCCCGCCTACGGGGACTTCCTCGCGTGTCTGCGGTGATCGACACGCAACAGATGTTTATGGTCAGGAAATCGGATCCATTTCCAGGTCTGAAACCAGTAACACAACTTTATTCCTGTCTGGACAGTTTTATTTTGCTGCAGGGCTAATGTGTCAGTGACGGTTGGTTATTAATCTGTGATTGTTGAGACAGAACAGGTGAAAGAAAAGCCAGGTAGCCCCTTCCCTGCTCCTCACGATGACCCCTGACCCCCCAGCACAGTAGCGTTGTGTTCCTTCACCAATAATGATCGATAACACAATCTTTGCTTCGTTTATCTCTTAGCCCCATTGGCTGCTGGATGGGGGTGGCGATCCCGGGGTTTCGTAATGTCGCGTCACCTCCTCGTTTATCGCGTCACAGATCCCAGATCTGTGCTCGGACTATTTCCTCGCGCAAACATCAAAACACACGCGCCGTCAGCCGAAGCGTCCACGTGGTCTCCGCTTCCGGGGGCCTGAAACAGCAGCTGCAGCTGCAGCTGCTCCAACACGCACGCGCACGTCAAATGCATGTGGAGACAAAGCTCATGACAGGACAGCGGAGGCTGGACTGGGTTCACTGGGAGAGCTGTAGCTAAGCTGGATCTGGACATTCTTCTTCCGGTTTAACCTGTTCACGCATCGTCGGGCGTGTATTCCTGTCAACTTTGCGGGCTCCTGCGGTCTTGAACCCGCCTGATGGAACGTTGATTCCACCTCTGGCGGGGGGCGGGGCCTTGTACTATAGCCACGCCCCCGGCCCTTTCCCCTTCCAGTGTAGCCAGTTGAGTCTCCATTCCTGCTGCTGGTTTCCACGCTTCTGCTCCCCGCACGCGTGCTCCGGACAGAGTGCTGCAGGCCGAGTGTGCGGTAAGTGTTCACGCAACAAACTTTCCGCTGAAAGGCAACAAAGTTGCCGCGTTGGTCGATCGTGACGTGGCGCCGCAGGCTGAACTGGAGGAATCTGGCCGCGACTCGCTGCAGCTGCTGCCTCATTTCTGCCTTTTCCCACTTTTACTTAAAGAAAATCTGACGTTTTTGTAGGGGTGTTACTTTCTGTCCACGTGTTTTCTGCTGCCTCCTTCCGTGCTCGTCTTCGGGACCCTGATGTAATCAGCTGACTGTCGACCCAGTTTGAGCCTGCAGGCTCTTGCAGGCAGGTTAATGAGTGACAGCTCTGCAGCACTGGTGCTGCCCCTTCAGTGATGGTGAAGCTGCCCTCCTCTGTGACGCTCCTGTTCTCATGGGTCCACGATGCTCCTCAGGTGTCTCCTGTGTTCTGGGGTCATGGCCTTCCTGGGAAGAGCAGCTCGGCGGCTGGTGGCGGCGGTCAGACCTCCCTCCTCTGCCTCGGCCCGGATTGTCGCTCGCTCCTACAGCTCCGAGCACACCAAGGAGAAAAACGTCCCCTATGAGAAGACCCTCAAACAGGATGGAGGATCCTCGGGCCCCACCAAACCTCTGCCCCGGTAGGGGTAACGCAGCATTCCCTCTGACTCTCCGCCTCCTTTCACCAACCCGTTCTCCATCTTCAGGGCTGCAGATGTGGTCGTGATCGGAGGAGGCAGCCTGGGCTGTCAGACCGTCTACCATCTGGCTAAAATGGGCCTGACCAACGTGGTTCTGCTGGAGAGAGACCGGCTGACGGCCGGCACCACGTGGCACACCGCAGGTCAGGGAATAGAAGCTAACGTAGCCATTAAAATTCACTATTTTATGTTTACGGCAATCAAATTGTGAAAGTCCGTCATGAGAGATGGATGGTGAATGTCCAGGACCAGGACCGGTTTCTGCCCTCAGAGGTCTCATTTGTCCCCCGTGTCCCTTCAGGCCTCCTCTGGCAGCTCCGGCCCAGCGATGTGGAGGTGGAACTGCTGGCCCACACCAGGAACGTGGTCAGCAAGGACCTGGAGGAGGAGACGGGGCTCCACACAGGCTGGATTCAAAACGGGGGACTTTTCATTGCCTCCAACAAGCAGAGGTTGGACGAGTACAAGCGCCTGATGTCGGTAAGGCCCAGTTCCTGCGGTACCGGAGCTGCTTCCTCCATCCTGAGGATCAAAACAAACATTTGCTGAGGTCTCATTAGCAACGTTAGCGCGGATGCAGAGTCAAATGATTAAGGAGCATATTTAAACCACAAATGGGAGGAAATTCATGCATGTTGTGGCTGGTTTGACGGGTTATTATAAACAGTTACGTAAATGAATGGAGCCCAGCACGTGCACATTACTCTTCCAGATAAAGCTAGCAGCACCTAGCAGCACCTAGCAGCACCTAGCAGCACCTAGCAGCAACACGTGCGCTCTTCACCTTGGTCAAGATTTGTCAAACGTTCCGTTGAACATCGCCCGCTACTGCCTCGGAATGCTCTCTTCGGCCTTGAAAATGTTTCCACTTCAGGTGACAGTGTTGTCGTGCACGCGAGGCCTTCAGGGACACAGTCCCTTAATCGCGTTGCCTTCAGGGAACGTCGGCCATATGACACGTTAAAGTCAACGACAGCGTTACACCCAAACTGGCGGTATTGGCGTTCCCAAGTTGGGTCATTCCCGCGAGCGTCATTGTGCGGGTAAGGATTTATTTTAGGGTAGGGGAGCTTTTCGATGATTCTCTCAGATTAACGACCCTCGGGATGAAACGGGCGCTTCGTTTGTGACACGTGCATCGTTGACACGTGCATCGTCCACAGGAGCAGGAGGACGTGGTGAAACGGCTCCTCAGTTCTGGAACATCATCATTTTTTAGTGGGCGGTCACGTCAGCACGACAGATGGCGCGTGCGATTTAACGTTCCATATGGCCCACGGTCCCTGAAGGCAACGCGATTCAGGGCAACGTGGTTCGGGGATGGTCTCGGCCTCCGTCGCCCGGCTGCCACTCATCCCTTTTCCCCTGTAGCTTTTATCTTGAAGTTCAAAGTCCAAAGTTTTCGCCCGAGACTCCACTCAGATGTTCTGCTCTCGCTCCAGCTGGGCAAAGTTTACGGCATCGAGTCCCACGTCCTGTCCCCTGCTGAGACCAAGGACCTGTATCCGCTGATGAATGTGGACGACCTGTACGGAACCCTGTACGTCCCCAAAGACGGCACCATGGACCCAGCGGGGACCTGCACCACCCTGAGCCGGGCCGCCTCGGCCAGGGGGGCCAAGGTGGGTCTGCACAGCTCTGCTCAGTGACTGAAGTCCTGTCCTGATGACGTCACGCTTTCCTCTCCGGACCAGGTGATCGAGAACTGTCCCGTGACGGGCGTCCAGGTGAGGACGGACGACCTGGGTGTGAAGAGGGTGAAGGCCGTGGAGACCCCTCACGGCACCATTGAGACGCCCTGCGTGGTCAACTGTGCAGGTCCATGGAGGCGTTCAGCAAGAAGAGACAAAAAAACTTTATTTTTGTTGGTTTTAACCTTTTGTCTTCTGGTCTTCACGCAGGCGTTTGGGCTCCCAAGCTGGGGCAGATGGCCGGTGTGAGGGTGCCCCTCGTCGCCATGCATCACGCCTACGTGGTGACGGAGAGAATCGAGGGAATCCAGGTTTGTGTCGTCTGCCCCCCATTAAAGCTGCCCCCCATTAAAGCTGCGCCCTTCTAAGCGTGGTTCCAGGCGTCGCCCACTAGGTGGCGCCTAACGTGAGCGGATGGAGCTGCTGCATCATGGAGACGCTCAGATTTCTACTGCGTCTTTGAGAGGACTCCTGTTATGCCCCCCCCCCTTCTAACCCTGATACCGGTCCCTCAGCTAATCCCAGTTTGGACCTGAACTTGAAAAACCCAAGTCTGAACCGTTAACGTCCCAGAACTGTGACTTCCGAGGGTGTTTCCAGACGTTTCTTTGCTGTTTAAGACTCTTCTTTGTCTGTTGATCCTCACGTCTGAACTGTCGCCCCCGCAGAACATGCCCAACGTCAGGGACCATGATGCATCAGTGTACCTGCGTCTCCAAGGCGACGCCCTGTCCGTGGGAGGCTACGAGCAGAACCCCATCTTCTGGGACGAGGTGACCCTGATCGACTCCGCTGTCCTTCAACGCGGCCTCGCTCGGTCGGGTTGAATCGAGCTCCTGGTACCGGCGCCGGTACCGGACCCGTCCTGGTCCGGTACCAGACCCGTCCTGGTCCCTCGCGTTAGTGCCGCCTATATCCGCCGCTGGAGCCGCACGGCATGCTGGGAAGTTTACATGCGAATCGATCGGATCAGCTTTTCTCTCATTTTGTCATCGGCGCTCCCACAAAGTTAATATTTCCGGAGAGAAAACCCACGAGGCGGCGCCGTTTGGTGTCCTCGTCGCCATGGAAACGGGCTTTGACAATGAGTCATGGCATCACATGACTTTGTGAATTAGGTTTGAAGGCTGCATTTCTGTTCAAAAGTGCACGTGAGGACATGTTGACGCGCTCCCGTCTTTATCTTCCTCACGCAGGAACGTGGTATCCCATAATAATCCCAAATAAGGGCTCGTCTTCCATCCGTGCACGCCTGCAGAACGGCTCCCTTTGTTCTCTGGCTGAATGCAAGTGTTGCTTTGATGTCTTTGAGGGGATGAAAAGAGCAGAAAGAGGCATTAACGCTGGCGAGGTGGAGGAGGAACAGCCTGCCGAGTGCAGGTGAGCAGGAGTGAAGGGAGCGAGAGGAGAGCCGGGTCGAGGACAAACGCAGCTGCTCCTCAGTCACTCCAGCTGAGTGTTGCGGCGCCGTGACGACGCAGGAAGTCTCGCAGCGGACGGACGTTCTGCACCCGTGAGGTGTCCTGCTGGTCCACATTCAGCCTCTGGCTCCTGTTCTGGTCCTGCTGGTCCACATTCAGCCTCTGGCTCCTGTTCTGGTCCTGCTGGTCCACATTCAGCCTCTGGCTCCTGTTCTGGTCCTGCTGGTCCACATTCAGCCTCTGGCTCCTGTTCTGGTCCTGCTGGTCCACATTCAGCCTCTGGCTCCTGTTCTGGTCCTGCTGGTCCACATTCAGTCTCTGGCTCCTGTTCTGGTCCTGCTGGTCCACATTCAGCCTCTGGCTCCTGTTCTGGTCCTGCTGGTCCACATTCAGCCTCTGGCTCCTGTTCTGGACCTGGAGAGTTCGGGGCGTTTTAATCAAGCTACTCGAGGAGCTTGATTGGCCTTGAGGAGCTTGTTGTAGAGAACATTATGGGATGTGTGCGGTCCAGCAGGCTAAAAACATTGTGTTGTTTATTTTCTCTCTCAGGTTTCTGATAAATTTGCCTTCAGCCTCTTCGACCTGGACTGGGACGTGTTCATGCAGCACATCGAGGGCGCCGTCAACAGAGTTCCAGTCCTGGAGCAGACGGGCATCAAGTCAACCGTCTGTGGACCAGGTACACACACACACACACACACACACACACACACACACACACACACACACACACACGCACACACAGAACACTAGCTTGTGAGGCCTGACCCGGTCTTGTGTGGATGCAGAATCCTTCACCGCTGATCACAAACCTCTGATGGGAGAAGCTCCAGAGGTTCGAGGTTTCTTCCTGGGCTGCGGCTTCAACAGTGCTGGTAAGTTTCTCCTGGAGAACCGGCGAGAACGTTCTCTTCAGAACCCTCTGAAGGCACGAGTCGGCTCGCTCCACGGGCCCTTGGCCACGGACGGAACGTTAACCACCGATGGACCTCAGTAAATGGGACAAGCCCGGCGCTAGGAAGCTAGCAGCTAGCAGTCGTGATTGGCCTGTAAGGTCAAAGGTCACGAACGCTAACGCTCGACGGTGAGTGTGTGATGTAACCGATGTGACGAGCGCGGTGATAAAGAACGACCTCGCCGTGGTCACAGCGGACCATCGGTGAAGATCCCGATCACCCCCCCCCCCCCCCCCCCACGCAGCAGATCTGGGGTCAGATGGGCAAAGTCTCGGTTTGTCAGCGTTGGTTTTGAGTTCTGATGAGGTCTAAGCTGCTGCGGTTCAGCCGGGAGCCGGGGGTCAAAGGTCACGTGTAGAGGCTGCGAGAGAGGGCAGAACTGCTCTTCTTCTCTGGTTCGGATTAATGAGACAAGCTCGCAAACTACAGGCGGGCTGTCAGAAAGAGAGGGGGGGTGTGTGTCAACGTTTGTTATGATTAATTAGTGTGTGTGTGTGTGTGTGTGTGTGTGCGTGCGTGCGTGTGCGTGTGCGTGCACGCCTGTCAGGTATGATGTTGGGAGGAGGCTGCGGCAGAGAGCTGGCTCACTGGATCATCCACGGTCGCCCTGAGAAGGACATGTACGGCTACGACATCAGGTGACCCGGACATCTTCCTGTTCACTGAACATGCTAACAGAAATGCTAATGCTGCGAGCCTGCTCACGTCCTCCCGGGTTGTAGTACCACCGTATGCCTCTAGGGCCGTGGCACTTGTAGCCTAGCGAGCACGCTCTGCCTCTCCTGGGTCATGATCTCCAAACTTGACCTTTCTTTTGCGAGCGAATCTTTAAGGAGGGCAGAATAACGCTGCGTTCTGGAGCTAACGTGCTACGTGTGCGGCCCCAGGCGCTTCCATAACTCGCTGACGGACAACCAGCGCTGGATCAGAGAGCGAAGCCACGAATCCTATGCCAAGAACTACTCCGTGGTGTTTCCCTTCGACGAGCCGCTGGCGAGCCGGAACATGAGGAGGGATCCGTTCCATCAGGTAAATGTGATCACCCGATCAACCGCTGCCCTCGCTCTCTGCTGGAATTCTGTCTGACAGAACGAACATCAAAGGGTGAAGCGTTTGGGCTTTGATGCTGTTTATCACGTTTAGACTCCGCCCTCTCAGTCAGTTGTGGCGGCGTGCGGCGTTTATCGGTCCTCGCGGCTCCTGCGACACCAAAAAGGATCGTTTTAAAGTCGTCTTTGGACAGCATCAAAGCAACATAATTCATCAAAGCAACATAATTCATCGAAGCGGCTGCGCGAATGCTGCGAGTTCTTCACCGTCTCGGGACCAAGCTAGCAGACGGGTCGTCCAGTGAGACGGGGCTGTTCTGACCTTCGGCTCTGCGCCCGTTAGACCCCCGTTAATCGCCAATGGAGGCCCATCGCCTAGCAACCAGCCATCCTCCTGACGGCGAGCTTGAGCCCAGCGAGGAGCGGAGGGAGACTGAAAAGCTCTAATTATTTCTTTAAATGCGCTCTGAATCACAACCACCTGTTGGCCGCCGCCAGCCTCCGGGAATCACGCGCGTTGCTCGAGTGGCGTGATTTTTACGGAGGCAATCGGAGATTCGCCACCTCGGATGCGGCTGCTCGCGCGATTTCTGCCTCCCAGTTGTCATGGATGTAAATATAGTTTAGAGTGGGAAGATTTGGAGAAAGCATCAGAACCTGACTGTGTGTGTGTGTGTGTGTGTGTGTGTGTGCGCGTGTGTGTGTGTGTGTGTGTGTTGTGTGTGTGTGTGTAGGTGCTGACGGATCAGGGCTGCGTGTTCCAGGAGAGACACGGCTGGGAACGACCTGGCTGGTTCCACAAAGACGGGGCCGCTCCTGTGAGACGCCAAACACCCACACACGCCATAAAAATATCTGCCGATGCGGCGAGGGGGGCGTGTCCTCCGGGTCGTCTGACCTTTTGTGTTTGTGATTGCGAAGGTGAAAGATTACGATTATTACGGCGCCTACGAGACGAAGAAGCACGTCAACTACAAATACAACGAGCTGCTGGGTCGAGAGTACACCTTCGACTTCCCGCCGCACCACGACGTGGTAAAACGCCGCGGTCCCCACAGATCCAGTAGAACCAACGCTGTCGTCTGTTTCCAGCAGAATGTTTCTGGATTATATAAAAATCTGAGTCAGAGGCTCCGAAATGTTCCCTGAAGGTCGTATGTGAGGGAAAGGGAACATGTGTCCTCGTGGGACGCAGGTTGACGGGTGTGTGTGTGTGTGTGTGTGTGTGTGTGTGTGTGTGTGTGTGTGTGTGTGTGTGTGTGTGTGTGTGTGTGATTCAGATTAAGAGCGAGTGCCTCTCATGCCGCCACGGCGTGGCCGTGTTTGACATGTCCTACTTTGGGAAGTTCTACCTCACCGGACCGGATGCCAGGAAGGCAGCTGATTGGCTGTTCACCGCTGATGTCAACAAGAAGCCAGGTTGGTGTCCTGCAGCGTGCACACACACACACACGCACACACACACACACACACAGGCACACATGCACACACACACACACACACACACACACCACACACACACACACAGGCACGCAGGTGAGGGGCGGGGATAATTGTTCATTATGTTTCCTGCTCTTCTCAGACTGAGGATGATATTTCAGCTGTTTCCGTGGTAACAGGGAAAAAAAAGAAAATTATGCAGCAACAAACCAAAAAACTGATTTTTCATATTTATTATTTTACATTAAACCGAGATTAGTCTGAGACACATCGACTGGTTATACTGGGACAGGGAGGGGGACGACTGGTTATACTGGACAGGGAGGGGGACAGGGAGGGGGACGACTGGTCGTACTGGACAGGGAGGGGGACAACAGGTCATACTGGGACAGGGAGGGGGACAACAGGTCATACTGGGACAGGGAGGCATTCAAGCACGTTAGAAAGTTACTGAATTGATGATTAACTTGATGGTTCAGTAAACAACACCCCCCCCCCACACACACACACACACACACACACACACACACGTGGGCGGATTAATCATAACAAACATTGACTTTAAATTGACCTGAACTTTGGGTTTGTTTGTTGCATTGGCTCGTTTGCCAACGAGCTTCCTGTTTACGAGCGTGTGTGTGTGTGTGTGTGTGTGGTGTGTGTGTGTGTGTGTGTGTGTGCCCTTCAGGTTCCACCGTCTATACCTGCATGCTGAATAAGAGCGGGGGGGCGGAGGCCGACCTGACGGTCAGCAGGCTGGAGCCTGGAGCTGCCGACCTGCCGCTGGCGCCATCGTCCGACGGTCAGCAGCATTTTAATCACGACACATCTTGTTGGGGGGGGGGGCTCTACACGGGGGGGGGGGGGGGTCCAGTACCGCTGCCCACCAGCAGGAAGGTTTGTGTTCTGTGGTGCAGCAGCGGGCCGGTGGGCGGAGCTTGATCAAAAATAGCCCAACAGCGATGGAACCCTGAGCCCCCCCCCAGTCCAGATGGTGCGGGGGACCAGGAAGCTGCTCTCCCTCCAGGCACAGCCCTAAAAGAGGACTTTTATTTCTCTGTAGAATTCTCTCCGTTCTCCATGACGACGGTCGTCAGGTGAACCAGGGTTCCAAAACCTAAAAAAAACAGAATTTCTTGGGTTTTTTCAAACACGCTGGAAGCTGAAAGTTCCTGTTGGGCGCCTTTATTCTGGTCCATCAGTCGCGTTCAGCTGTCGCCATGGTTTCCCCAGGTGATGCGTACTACCTGGCCATCGGGGGCGGCGTGGCGGAGCACAACTGGAACCACATCAGGACGGTTCTTCAGGACCAGGGCTTCCGCTGCCGGCTGGCGGACCACTCCGAGGACATGGGGATGATCAGCATCCAGGGACCCAAGAGGTGGGAACGCTGGTGGGAGGAGGGACATGAGGACATGGGACATGAGGACATGAGGACATGAGGACAAGCCTCTTTCACTGGGTCCATTTTTGATCTGGGCCATAATGATGCAGATTGTTTGGCCCTAAAGGCGTCGCCGCTGCGGAACGACGGCATATTCAGGGATATTCAGCTCCGTGAACGAAGACATCGATTTTTAATTTAAAGTTAAATGCCACCATTTGTCTCGCGGCTCCGTCATTGATCCTCCAATAATTTGCTTCGTGCACAACAAAGACTTCCGTTTAACGTCGCGACCACAGCGGGTAACGGCGCCCCCTGGTGGACACCAGGCGCATCGGGTAACGGCGCCCCCTGGCGGACACCAGGCGCAGCTGCCGTTATGAGAAGCGTCTCTGGATGTTTAAAGGCTGTACTGACTGAAATAATTAGTATTATTATTAAAATTATTATTTTTTTTTTTTTAAAAAAGGTCACAAAGTGATGCGGAAGGCAAGTTGAAGGTGTTCTGATTATTCCGTCGCCAGCATCAACGTTCCCGTCAGATTAGGAAGGGATTAAGTTTCACGCTAAATTATGTAATGCTTAATCTTTTCTGGCTTAGTTTCCCCCCCTCTGATTTCTTGGGTTCGATGAGGTTCTGTTCTCATCTCTCTGGCTCAGTTCTTCCTCCTCGGGTCGGCTCGATTCTCCTTCAGGCCTATTTTTTCCCCGACTCGTGTTCTCTCCGAAGTTCCTCGTGTCCCTGTAGCGGCGTTCCAGGGCTCTTTCTCTTCCTCTCCAGCATCCGCTCAAGATCTCTGCGTTATTAACAGGCGGAATGTTGCGGAAACATTAATTCCTCCTCATGAATGACTGCGGCAGAAAGACGCTACTTTCTGACCCAGATGTTGTGAAAATGCCGCGATGCGGCGTGCAGCTGCCGCCAACATCTGGCCGGGCGCCGGCGGGTTTGTGTTGTGAAAAGTGCCACCTCGGTTGTGTTGAGGGGAAAATCGGCCCGGCGACAGTTTAGGTTCTGTTCCCTCCTGAAGCAAATTGATCCGCTTAGAGGTGGAGGAGGGAGAAGACGAGTGCGTTTATGGAAATGTGTTTGTCATCAGCTCCTCTCCCGGAGGTTCGGGGGGAAGTGGAGGATTTTCTCTTTGGCTGGCAGCTTGCTTTGTAATCACTGAGCCTCATTACAGCGTCCATAATTACACAAGAAATGACATTCTTAGACAGGTGTGTGTGTGTGTGTGTGTGTGTGTGTGTGTGTGACCCCCTGCAGTAGAAACAAACACTCTTTGAAGCCTCCTTGAAAGGCAGAGCGGCGCGTCATCCAGACATGCTAGCGCAGCGTCCCGCCCACACGCACCTCTACATCCACATACGACGGATGATTGATTGCTCGGAGAACGCCGCCCACGCCGATGTGCAAACATGTACAGTACACACCGACCCGGGCCCGTCCATAAATACCCTCGGCCCTGGCGTCCTGCCACGCCGGTGCTGAATTATCCGTCAGAAACGAGCCGAAGGCGCCCACGCACAACCACGCGGTTAGCAACACAAGCTAAACTTGGCGGCTTTTTGTTGACTCATTTTTTTTACGTAACGGCGGTTTTATTTTTATTTTTTTGTGGGACCGCTGCGGAAATGCGACAGTCTGCACGTGAGCGACCTCCCGGCTGCTCGCCGTTGACCACGATTCTCTGTTTGTGCAGTCGAGAAGTTCTGCAGGAGGTTCTGGACACAGACCTGAGTAACGAAGCGTTCCCTTTCTCCACGCACAAAGTTGTTCAAGCTGCGGGTCATCAGGTGAGACACACACACACACACACACACACACACACACACACACACCACACACACACACACACACACACACACCCCACCATAAAGCTGAGGTGATGAAGACTCATCCTATTGCATTGACTTCCACACTGTCCCTGACCTAATCAGAAAGACCTGTCTCTCTCTCTCCCTCCCTCACACACACACACACACACACACGCACACACACACTCACACACACTCTTTGTCTCGGTTGATGTTGCCTAAACGATGCACCGCTCTGGCAGCTGCAGTCTTCTCTCGGCTCTGCAGCTGGGGTGTGAAGGGTTCCAGCTGGTTGGTGTCCTTGTCCTTGGGTGACATTTTAATGGCAGCACTGCTGGGAGAACTTTGTCCCCCCCCAGTGTCTCCCCCGTCCTCCCCCCACTGTCCCCCTCTGTGTCTCTGGAGCCCGTCAGACTGACAGCTTTCAGATTTTCTGTGCGTCTGTGGTGCCCATATGGGATCCAGAGCCACGTGTGGCCGAACAGACGGGCCCGCTGTGGCGCCCCCTGCTGGAGGAACAAGAATTCATTTCTTTGGTTTTCCAGGCCAGACTTAAAATCGAGCTTCCTTCTCCTCTGCATCCCTCTCCTCCAGGTGAGGGCCATGCGCCTGTCCTTTGTCGGCGAGCTCGGCTGGGAGCTGCACATTCCCAAAAATTCCTGCCTTCCAGTCTACCGTGCCGTCATGGCCGCCGGCGCCAAGCACGGAATCATCAACTCGGGCTACAGAGCCATCGACTCGCTCAGCATCGAGAAAGGTTGGTTACCGTTATAAATCCAGCCTCAAACTGGGTTTTTATCCAAAATGTTGCTGTAAATATTTGATCCCCTTGTTGTTGCCGTCAGGCTACAGGCATTGGCATGCTGACCTCCGACCTGACGACACCCCACTGGAGGCGGGGCTAGGCTTCACCTGCAAACTGAAGAGTTCCATCCCCTTCCAGGGCCGCGACAGGCTGGAGAAACAGAAGCAGGATGGGCTAAAGAGACGCATCGTCTGCTTCACCATCGACGAGTCAGTAAAAACTAATTAATTAATTGATTAGATGTGCTGTGAATTTTAGTTTGGCTGAGCAACGTTTATTCATTGAGGTTAGAAATAAACAGGTCTTTGCGGATCACTAAAAATTCCCGTCTTTCTCCAACAGAAAAGTACCCATGTTTGGACTGGAGGCCATTTTCCGGAACGGCGTTCCCGTCGGCCACCTCCGACGAGCCGATTATGGCTTCTTCATCGACAAAACCATCGGCTATGGATATATCCGCAACCCCGAAGGAGGAGTGGTAAAGAACTCGCTCACCTGACTAATGCTAATTCCACTAACTAGCATCAATGTTAAGAACATGCTGAAGGATCAGTTAAGGAACCCCACAAGAACCTGGAGCTGTGGTGAAACTCCGCCTCCCATCTGCTGGAGTTCAGTGGGAAACATCTGGGCTGAGGCGGGTTAGGAAATCATCTTGACTCTTCCTCTTCTTCCTCCTCCTCAGGTGAGCGCCGAGTTCATAAAGAGTGGCGAGTTCAGCCTGGAGAGGATGGGAGTGACGTACAAGGCCAAAGCCCACCTGAAGACGCCCTTTGACCCCGAGAACAAGCGTGTGAAAGGCATCTACGCCTGAGGAGCCGCACGTTAACGGCGTTTTTTCTTTGTTTTGTTTTTTTAAACCCTTTTTTCAGACTTCCCCATGATGAAATCCACTTTATTAATAGGTTAATTATGATCGCTCTGTCAGACTTTTGTCTGTTCGCCGTCGTCTTTCTGCTGTAAGAGTCCGTTAAAGCCGTCCCTGAGGAACTCCTCCAGGCACTTGGAGTCATTTTACAGACTTCCATGCTTGAGTGGCGTCTCAGACACGAAGCCACCAGGAACCCGGGGCGGTTCGTGACCACACTTCTCAGGCGCCGTTTGCTTAATCAATTTTTAATAGAAGTTGTTGAGTAACCGGCCGCATCTGCGCTTAATTGTTTGTTTTGAAGAGTGCGAACTGGCAGCTGGGTAATTTTAGATCCGTCGTACCCCCGATTGTGTCCTGGACGTGTGGGGGAGCGTTCCATCGTGACAGATTTGGCCGAATTTCCGGCGGGTGCAGCTGCGGCGTGGAGTCAACGTGGCCGTTCTGGCTCTGATCCGCGGCGCAACAGCACCTTTCAGAACGCAGGTTTGGTGGAAAACCAGTTCCAGTTAGCCTCGAAACCTCCCCAGACCCTCTGCTTGACCTTTGAATTGGCTCTCATGACTTCCTGCCATCCCTCTGGTCTCCCCTTTTATTCACTTCTACTCATTTTCCAGGCGCGTGTGGGTAGCATCGCAGGCGTATCTTAGCAACACTGACGGCGCTTTCTATTGGCCAAGAGGTCGGTGTTCACGTAGCAACAGTGAACCGCTTTGACCCAGAATGAGCCGGAGTTCAGGGTTCGTTAAACCTGCTTTCTGAAAGGGGCCCCAGGTCGCTGGGAGGACTGGGAGCGTTGGGAAGCTTCACTCTGGTCTAGTTTACGTTCACAAACGTCACGTCTAACAGGAGGATGTGTATCGGCCACCAACCTGTGCTTTGTCCCACCAATAAACGTGTTTTCAGACGGCACCGTTCTTTAACTGGTTGCTTCATTCTGATCTTTACAACAGGAATTTATCACCAAATTTCATCCTGCCCAACTGTAATGATGCTCGTTTGCAATTAAAAGTGGTGGAAACTGTCTTTAATGTGAGATTGTGAATTAATTTTAAACACTACGGGGACATTTGTCCTGAGAGGACAGGTGCTCACCGTCCCCTCAGGCATGGGGAGTAGGGGTCGGTCCAGAGGGGGGGCCGGCTGCCTCACAGGGGTAGCGCGCTTTGTCCAGGGTGGAGGAGACCAGAGGCAGCGGCTGGTCGTCCCAGTCCCCCTGGGCAGGAGCACATGGATGTTGGGTCAGGCCCACCTGGTTTGACTGGTGACCGGGTCTGACTGGGACTCACCGGGAAGGCGCGTGCGTCCGACTGGTTGCAGTGCATGGAGATGGGGGCCGTGTTGTAGAGGGAGTTGAGCACCTGCACAGCGAATGGGTCCCAGCGGACCTGCGAATACTGCTCCGTCACCCCGACCTCGCCGCACACACACGGGTCACTTCCGTGGAACCTGAGGAGGAGGAAGTTTAGCCCTGCTGGAGGTGAGAGATGGAGAAACCAGCCAACGCTACCTGTTCATGGCGCTGAAGAACTTCTGCAGGTGGGCCATGTCCACGTGGGTCTTGCAGAGCTCCAGCATGGTTTGAGGGTAGTAGTGGACGTAGTTGACGCACATTTCCTCCATGATTCCAAATCCTCCCTGAGCAGAATGGGTGGAAATGAAGGCAGATGGCTCAGAAAAACAGCTGTTGACGTGGAAGGAGAGTTGGAGGCAGAAACGTGCTCACCACTGTGGGCTTGCTGCGATCTTCTGTGTTATAAGTACACTTGGTTATGAGGACGTCGCCCTGTGGGACCAATCAGACACGGCAGAAGTTCAGCGGTGAGCCAGATCATCCCAGGTTACCCACAGACCATCAGGGCTCCTTGTGGAGCCATTAATCCCGTTCTTGTAGCACTCGGCTGCTGCAGGTTTGTCTTATCCCTTTCCTGAGACTCTCCTGTCCTCATGCAGCCCGTCCCCACCAAACGTTTAAGCATCTTACGCAGCAGCAATTGTATTTTGCTTTAATACTTTCAATTCAAGCCAGTGAGCCGGAGATATCAGGAGTGGCTCAGATCGCAGAGTGCGGAGATTATTTGGTTCTGAATATACTTTAGAAAGCAAATCGTCTCTGTGGGAGACTAAAATGCAGCCAGTGCTCATTTCCAATGCAGGGAGCGTCGTGACAGACGTACTCACAGGTAGAACGTGCACAGCTTTCCTCAGGACGCGAATCGGCTGCGTGGAGAGAGAAGAATGAGAAGTTACCAGATGACTGCAGATTTGTACATGCGAGCTGCATTAAAACATTAATATTCCCAGTATCGGTGGGCGGTTGGAGGATGACACCGAGAGAAATGTGGAACTACGCTTTAATAATTTAGTTGTCTTGGCTTATGTGGTGCCACTTTTTGATGGGGACTTGAATAATGGAGGTGTGGGGAAAGAACATCCCCCACTAAAGCCTCCGTGTTTCCCAGCAGCTCGCACAGATGTGGCGTTTTTCTACCCCAACGGCTGAGTACAAAAGTACACGGTCCTCTGCGTCCGGCCGCACCTGTCGCTCACCTGATAGTGTGCACTGAAGTGCTGGTCCTCCTGCACCACCTCACGCTCCTTCCCCCCCCTCACCAACACCGTCCGCACCCCTCGACCCGCCAGGTGGGTGTGCAGCTGCGACGCAAATATATAGATTCCTCCTGGAGGCAAAGCCTAAATAATCCACACACAAGTTTACTTTACTACTGCAAAAGCGTGTCGTGACGATGTGCACCGTGCACGTATACGCACGGTCTGGGTGCACTTGGAGGTGCAGTATCCGCTCAGGTGGAACGCGCGCTGCTTTGGAGGCGCCGCCATGATGGGAGTGTAAACCAGGCCCAGCTCCATGATGGCGGCATCGTAGCGCCTCAGACTGGGCGTGTAATGGAGCCGTATCCCCGATGAGTCCTGCCGGCCTGTGCGGGAATGATCACACCATGGAATATTAATGGAATGTGGGAATTCTTCCGTACGAGCTCCCGCTGTCGTGTTCTGCCCGATTCTGTCACTTTTATAAATGGATTTAACACATTTCCCCTCTTTTGGTGAAACGGCAACATCGGAACTGAAACTTTTGGTTTTTGTTTGACTGTCCTAAGTCAGCGGTGCTTCGAGTTCACCTCCGTCGCTCAGACATACAGCAGGTACGCACCAGATATGAGGAGGGGGTTGTGGTAATGGACCTCCAGGCGCAGGTACCTGGAGGAGCCGGGTCCGCCCATCGGCAGCCCTGCATCAGAGGGATAATAAAAGCCCTGAAAGCCAAGACACAAACGTTAGTTCCCAGCTGTTTTAGGAAATACTACAAAGGTTCAATGTGGGGAAAAAAAAACTTTTGTTTTTCAAGCATGAAGCACCTTCAGATCATTTTTGTGTGCAGAAGCTGAAGTGTTGAGCGATGCGTCCATTCTCGGTGCTTTATCAGATGTCCAGGTGAGAGAATTCCATTTCCGACACAGCAGGAGGACTTAAAATTTAATCAAAGACTTCCCCACCTGATTTAAGGTGTCAAAGTGCTTCTGTACATCTGAGGAATTCAATCATATCAGCTCCTCTCCAGCTCCAGCCTGACGCTCCTGGTTTTCCACGATAGCCTCTAAAAATAAACACGCGCCTTCTCTTGAACTCCCAAACACCCACAGGAGTCACACAGCAAGACCATCAGATTCTAATGCAGGAGAAGATTTGAATCTTTCAGTCTTCTCCTCTGAGGAGCAGTAAATGGCACCGAGGCCGTTGGGGACCTGTGATCTGTTCCAAAATGAGTCGGTTTAGGCTGAAAATGGTGCTGAGGGAGCCCAGCGTTGGTTCACCTGCCCCTACAGGAAAGCAATTAAATCACTCCATCTCAGCACCACAATCACCAGCAAAGCCCTGAAGAGCAGCTGGAAGTGAAGCTGCTGCTCCCACACGCATCAAAGGCCTGTTTTAAAAAGCTGATTTTTCTTTAAACATTGTTAACTTTAAGATCAGAGCTGGAATTCCCATCAGTGTGAGGACGGCGCGTCCATGTTCTCATCAGCGCAGCCGTGTTTGATCTCTGCTCATCCTCTTCATCAGGGAGGTCCACCATTTCTGCTGACACAGTCTGAAGAGCTGCTGGGTTTAATGAAGTTGTTCCAGTAAAATCCTGAGAGGACCCTGCTCTCCGCCTCTCTGGTCTGCCTCCACCCTCTCCTCGTTCACACGCTTCCTTTCCTTCCTCCCTTTTATTCCCCCTCTCGATGCGGCGCCACCGGGAATAAAACAACTCTATTTAGATGTGATGGAGGAGGCCTGAATACTTCCCACATGATCTCGTCTTCACAGCTCGCAGAAGGCATCCTGCTTGTTTTTGTTTGGCTGGCAGATAATCCAATCAGAAGGGGCCCGGCCGGCTGTGGGACAGCAGGGAGCGCGGCGCACAAATATGGTGACAGGCTCGTCGACTCCCCGTCTTCTCCGCTCTGTGATCGGCCGGCTGCTTGCTTGCCGGGCCAGCTGGTCTGGAGCCAACCCACATAAATGCTGTGATTTATCGTCCAGATATACGTGACCAGGCGACCCCGGAAACAGCTCCGCCCATCCCGAATTTTCCCGTCACGCGTAACGTCTGATCGTTCCGACTGGAACGCCACCCGCGTGAGATCTAATGAGATTATCAGACCTGATGAAGCCCCTTTCTCAGTGCACGCGGATGTGTGATGTTGAGTCCTTCTGCCCACACACAGACTGTCTCACAGCTCTTAATAGAGCGGCGGTGTGTGTGGGTTCATCTTGACAAGGTTTTCTCCTCACAGTTTTAGGCTACGACATCACTCACGTAGGAGTTTTTGCTTATCTCCTTAAATAGATGCAAAGACTGGATGAAAGGCAGACTTTAGTGCCAAATTTGTTCCTCAGTTCCTCAGCTGCTGCATCTAAACTTTAGGGTGCTTTGGTGTCAGCAAGGCTGCATCATGACTCACGCCAGCGTCTGGGGGCCACCTCGGAGACCTACCTCAGCACCCATGGCCCACGCAGCGAGCACATGGCGGCAGAAGTTGAGCTTGCTCGGCTTCATCTTGTCATCGCAGGAGCCGCTGTACTGAGGAACGGTCTGGACGTCAGGAGAACACTGGAACACCTCGATGTGATGCACGATGGCCTCATTACCCGGAGTTATCACCGACTCGTACTGGCAGATTCATAGAGGTGGAAGCAGAAACAAGCAAAAGGGAGAGTGGTGAGGGTTGGTACAGAGACACACACACACACACACACACACACACACACACACACACACACACACACACAGACACACACACCTACTGCAGCAACATCCCCATCTCAAACTCCATTTTTCCAAATCTTAGAGAGCATTAATACCATGATGATGTGGTTCTTGGGCATGTTGTCAGGAAGCATCTGAATGAAGCACCAGTAGGTGGTCTCCTGGCTCGGTATGACCACGTTGGGAGCCCGGACCTCCAACGTCTGCACGTCTGAAGGTAGCGCAGGCAGGGGCGTGTCGGGCCGCAGCATCAGGACTCTCTGCACGCCGGTGTGGATGCGTGACAGGTTGAGCTGCCCCAGCGTGGAAAGCGGTCCATCCAAGAATCCGTAGATGATGTGTACAGTTCCCTCCTGGAGGACAAGATGTGTTGGACAGGAAACAAAAGAGCATCTTTAATGAAAACAACATAAACTGACGACCGAGTAGGTTTCAAACCTGCCAGATCGCTATTGATCCAAATCTTAAGAGCATTTCTGCAACACCAACAAGCCCAACCAGCTTCTCTTGATTCTCATTATTTTGCAGCTCAGGCACAGACGAGGTGTTTCATCACGTTGTCATAGTGATGAGCGTTGGTTTTGTATCGGCAAATTTGTGGTACCATGGAAACTGTAATTATCATGCATCAGCAGATGATTTCAGGTCCACACACCTGAAAACAGAAACACTGAGAGCACATCACTGATCACAGAAACTCCCTCCTTTATGTTACGCATCATCGCTCCACGTTCCCCTCTCGCGCCATCTGCTTCCCTTCGCCACCTCTTAACCGGTGAGCACAGGCCTGGCGCCGTGACACCTGGTCGCGTTATGGAGCAACGGGAGCGCGCGCCTTCTTTACGTCTAACCAAGGCTATTGGGAGGGGCTGGATGAGCGAGGAAGGGAGAAAAAGGTTCCGAGTTCTGCAGCTCAAGGTGATCAAAAAATGAAAAGGAGCGACAAAAGAACTGAAGGTGAAGGAAATAATCTCCACTTCTGGGTGCCATCGCGTCTGCATTGAAGCATCCATCTAAGCAGCCCCACCCACACCCACACCCACACACACACACACACAGGGTTGACCAAACCTCGATGAGGTAATCTTTGGGATCACAGGTACTGAAGGGTCTCTTGAAGAGCAGGTAGTATCCGTCAGGCTTCTGCTTGGCTTGGATCAGCTCGTAATCTTGTTGGCTGTCCAGTGAAACGCGGCCCTCGGCGTCGCTCCACGCGTCCTGATGGGGCACAAATATAAAGCTTTTATGAGCGCGGAACCCTTATAAAATCACAGGGGCCACATGGCTCCAGCCCTCCACCCTCCTACCAAATGTCAGGAAGAAACAGTCAGTAAAATTTGGAGAATGACAGCTGGGGGGGGGCTTTCTGGAGCAGCAGTACAGATGCTGTAGATGTGTCGTGCAGATGTGGGTGGAGGGTGAATCTGGGTGTGTAGAAGCTGCTGATGGACACGACTGTACCTCCATCAGAAGCAGCTCCATCTGCTCCGCTTGCACTAAGACTGTCACACTTCTATCTGGCCAGAACAGCTCCTCACTCCTTTATTTCTGTCTCCTCGGCTCTTCCTCTTATATAACCGTTCTTCACAAACATTCTCAAGTGTCGATTTTTTAAACACACACACACACACACACAGTGTGGTCTTTATAAATAAAGCCTCGGTGGGCTGCATGTGTTGAGTGTGTTACATGTCTGAGGAGAAAAGGTTCCTTTAGGTATGAGGAGGAGGAGGAGGAGCGCGGTACGGGCAGACTTCTGTGAGCTTCTATATGCAGCCCAGAAGCTTCAGGAAAAACTTGAAATGTCAAGTTTGCTTCAGCGAAGCACCGATTTCTTTCTAAAATCCATTTTCCTTCTGCAGCTGCAATATTTACACATGTAACCTGAGGTTTGGAGGAACATCCAATCAACACATATTTGCATTTTTAAGAGTTCATTATCTTACCTGCAAACACTTCAGAACAATTAAAGGGCTATAAAGGACAAACAAAAGGTGGGGAGAAAACAGTAAAGCTGTTCCACCATCTACAAACACTAATTAGACCTGAGCAACGAACCCTTTCATCCGATTGGTTAGTTGAGCACCCGGTCCACCGGGACTGGCCATATGGTACACCAGCATGACCGACTGGGTGCCTTCCAGAACTTTATCCATCAGCACACACGGCTCCTTTATGCGAGCCTCCGTCCTAAAGTTGGTGCCGACTTCCTGCACCTTAATTTCCTCCTCGACCAATGACGAACGTTGGATTTAAGCTTTTCCAGTCTCTCCTCAAGTGTGAGTAAATTTCTCCATCCTGTTTCTGGACCCTCCCCAAGGTATTCGTGCCAGGACCCTGTACCAGCAGCCCTCCTGTCCACCCACACAATCTGGCCGGAAACACAGATCAGTGATGCCGCGAGGACATCGTGAACACGCTGCGCGCCGCCCAGCGTCGCTGGCCTTCGAGAATATTGTCGCCAGACAAGGACAGAACGGGCTCTGCTGTTGGGGAGCGTCGGATGCTGGTTTCAATTAAAGGGATGTTGGTGTGAGATTAAAGGTTCTGCCGTGCGTTCGCCAACAGCTCGGTAATGTACGAGGCGCCCCGCACAGACTGCACGAGGCTTTATTTAACACGAGGCCATCGCTTGGCTTCGGGATCGTCTCGGGAGGCGTGCAGATCGCCTTCAGCCCTCAGATCAAATCACAGCGCAAATTCCCAGAAGTCGCTTCTGCGTTTTTATCGGCGCTGAATGAGTCAGTGGAACTTTACAGGCGAAGATGACGGCACGGTTCCTGCTCTGAAGCAGAGCTGGAGAGATAAGCTCCAAATGTAATTCCTGCTATAATCTGTGACCTCACCTTGGTTATATAAACCAAAATTACGGCTCTTTTGTCAATAAAGATAAGAAAAGGACTTAAAGTATCCCTTTAGCTTCTTCGCACTTGAAATTTCAACGTTAGAGAAATTATGTTCTACCTTCGTTGCCACTAAAAAAAAAATAAAAAGGCTAATTTTCCCATCTCAGACTCCTTAGTGGGTAAAATTACAACAAATTATTTGACACATCTTAATCAGCCTGTGGATTGAATTTTTATATGCTAATATCTGTTAATGATTCCCAGATGAACTTGAGCCATTAGTGCAGTTTGAGTGATTTTTAATTAAGGGCTTGATAACCTCATTTATCATCGTGCAATCACAAAATAAGCCCGTTCCTCACACAAACAACGCGTCTCCCTGCAGAGATGTGGAAACCGTTCACGCGAGTCTCGCTACAGTAGAACTGCTTCGGTGAATTTACCTTTACATTTTAAAAACATCTCACCCCAAAGTAGCTTCTGGTGCCGGTGTTCCACAGCACCACCAGGTCGGCGTTGGTCAGCTCCCCCTGGTCAGACATCCCCAACAGCACGCCTTGCTTGAGGTCAGCGACCCTCAGCTCCATGTAAATCTCCTGATTGGCGTAGCTGATGTTCCAGGCCAGGTAGAGTTCTCCACGTGGGTCGAGGGGCACACGGAAGGGCATGGGGAGAGGTGGGAGGGGGCCCGAGGGGACCAATTTGGACACATCAACGGCGTGCATGGGCGCCTGATACGAAGCCACCAAGATCACCATGAGTGCAGCCAGAGCTGTGAAGTACAAGAGGGTGACGTCCTGAAGACGGAGGTCCCGGTTGAAGATCCTCATTCTTTTTTGTCACTGGTTTTCTATCCAGCAGTCAAAGTTTCTGGTCCAAGTTCTGGCCGTTCTTCCGCCCGACTGCGCCGCCTCGTCCCCTGCCTGCTTTATAAAAGACTCCTCCCCAGCTCGTTGCCTGTTTCTGTCCCGTCTAATTTGATTACATTTGTTGAGGGAAATTGGATTGTATTCTTTAAGCCCTGGGGTCAACCATGATCCTGCACATCTGCCAACCCTTAATTGATCCAAATTCAACCATGGACATTATCAATGACAATCTGTTCAGACTAACGTGGCTTCGGGGCGCGCTCCATCTCTGTGTTTTTTTACGCCCGGACCAGCTTGTGACGCACGTTTTTTTGACATTTCCCAACCAAACCAAGAACTCCAAGCACACCGCAGGGCTCGCCTCACCCAGGTTTTCTTCTTGAGAATATGGAGATGCGGACGATGCCTTCTTTGCTTTGTGGAAGAATAAACAAGGCCTCAACACAATGGACCTTTCCATTTGAGCTGCTGCCCAAGGCTGCAGGAGACCTAATCAAACGTCCATTTACAGGGTTCATGAGGGATGCGTGCTGCTTTGAAAGGCTGGCACAGCCGACAGGAAAGTGCTCGCTCCTGTCTGAGCGTCAGCAGGTAACTCACAGACGCTCCTCCTGCCACAGACACTTCCTAGAAAAGACTTCTATATCTTCTCCAAAATGTTTCCTCAGAAATGGAAAACACAACCTGATCGGCAAAGTCAACGAACGGAAAGTGAGATTGTTTTTCCCCCATCACAAATATCCCTGCGTCTCGTTCCTGGGCGGGATTAAGCTCCCGGTGCAGATGACACCAGATAGGGGGACCGAGACACATTTCCTGGTGGAGATGGATGATCTAGAATCTCATTTCCATATTTATCACACCTCTTTACACGTCCTCTGCGGGGATGAGAGGATAGCTCGTCAGCTGTAGAATGAATACAAATTCAACATCTGCTGGATTTAATTGTGCAAGGATTTTTTTCTGTCCTTGAAGAGGAAGAAGATTATTGGGAGAAAAGGTTTGGATATGAGGAGAAACCAGAACAGGCTAGTCATGTTGGTTAATGCAATAAAGAGTCCCGACTCCCTGAGGCTCAGGCTGAAATGTGGATCCTCTTCTTTGGCTGTTCTCTTTTTCTGTTTCCTTTTGTCCTTTCCTCACATTCATAATTTTAATGCCTCCTCTCTCCCTCTTTTCTTATGCCACCGATGTATCTGCAGACAGAAACGGGAAGAAGGACAGAGGGAAGAGGGGATGTGACGGAGGAGGGGCAGATTTATGACGATACTCCTCTGTGTCTGTTTATGCCAAACGCCCGGGGGTCTCTCTGACATTATCCTGCTTAGAACTCTCCAGACATCGCCCCCAAATGTTCCCACCGTGCTTCGCTTATGATTGGAGGTACTCATTTATGGACACAAAAGCAGGTGAAGCCCTCAGCTACAGCAGCGCCACGAGCGTGTGATGGGCGTGAGGATGAAGCCCGACAGATGTGCAGCAGGGCCGACCACTGAGGGAAACAGCCGTGGATTATTTGTGTTAAATGCTCTTTTAGTGTTGACTAGTACAGACTGCAGCATCAGGCCCTCACAAAAATGGTAAATAACCTCACACAGAAGCTGTCGAAGGCTTTTTTGAGCCGTTTACTCGAATATGCAAAGTTTTTGGAGGAATTTGCGTCTGGTCTCATTGACATCTGCATCCTAATTTACCTGCACGCTCCAGTTATCTTGGCAAAACGAGCCGCCGTTCAGTCTGAGGCGACGAAAAACCTCATTTAAATTCTGCTGTTCACTCTTGAGCCAAAGGTGTGAAGTAACACAAATTACACATTACACACGGCGAGAAGCAGATTTCAGCCTCGCACAACCATCTTTTCTCCTTTTATAAATATTTCAACACTGCTCACTCTCAAGTACGCTAATCTTCCCTTCTGTAAGTCTGAATAATGGATGCAATAAAAACTCACTGCTGCTCTTAACACCGCCTCAATCGACCGCTCCAACTGTCGCAGGGACCCAGGATTCATCAGCGGAGACGATGAAGGAAGTTTTGGAGATCAGGAGAGGGAAAATCTGCGATCCGGAGGATGATGCGGAAGCACTGGGACCAGCCAGGGAGGAAGTGGGGAGAGAGAGAACAGGAACTTGTCCTTCATCCTGATGCTGCTTAATGAACCTTTTGTTCCAGACAGAAGGCCACTTTGTTTTTCCACCTTGTCTGATTACAAGTGTCATTTCTTAATTACCTTTATTCAGTTGGCTGTCATACGCACACAGGATTCATAAAGGTGATTAATTCATGCGCCCACAGGTGGGAAGATTAATGGAGCCGGATTCACTTGGGCTTTAAAAGGAGCAGTTGACTGGAAGGATCACGGCAGCAACATGACCGACTGATCCGGAGGCTGCACAGGTCACGTTCACCCCAAATTCTCCGCATCAAGGAGTCACCTGTGGGGAAAATGTTGAAATGTCCATGATTTCTAAGCTTTTACAATACAGAAAAGCCTTTCTGGGGGAAAATAAACATATAAACCTTTGAACGTATTAACTTGTAATGCGTGGCCTCACTCAGCTCCATGTTTTCAATTTAAATGAAGACCTTTCCAAAATAATGGCGACTAAAATCGGTCAGGTTAGCACATCTGCGCTGAACTCGAGTGATAATTAACGTGAAACAAGATGAACTGAATTACATTCTTTTGCTGGTGATTAGGTTCTCGCCTCTAAATAAAATATTTTTGCCACAGAGGGAGATTTTTCTGTTTCCTTTCAGACTTTAGTGTTTAGAATGCGTGCAGTCACATACGTCCCCCCCCCCCCACACACACACATCCAACCCTCCCCCTTTCCTCCTCAGCACCCACAGAGCCCGAGGCTGTGACTAAAGCGCCGTCTCTCCGAGCTGCGTCCTTCTCCGGGTCTGCAGGCGCTCCGGCTCCTGAATCCGAAGCGCATTTCGCACGCAGCTCCGCTCCGCGCCACGCCGCGCCGCACGTCGCTCCGCGGAATCAGCAAATACGCGGAAATTTCACAGCCTATGTTCTCCGGGACAAACAAAGGGAGCCTGATTGTTGCCAAGCATGGGATGCAAAGATAGAAACGTGGCGGAAGGAGGCAAGAAAGAGAACTAGACTGATAGGGACAGAACAGGAGGAGATAAACGCAACAACGGAGCGGCGCCACAACGGCTCATCCAGCCGCGACCTGATCGGACGGTGGGAGACTGGTTGAGATGGGGATTTTTTGCACGGCTCTCTCCCACACGCACGCTGCCGAGGCTGCTGCTGATGCCGTTTGCGTAGGAGTGTTTCGTTTCACGGACAGCCGCTGGTGATCCAGCCTCTGCTGTTCCAGCAACTCCAGACGAGCGGTGCATGGAAGCGTCCCTGCAGGCTGCCCGCTCCAAACTCTGATTTCCCAGACAGTTTTCCAGCTTTGGAGTATTTTTTTTTTTTTTTTTTTTTTAAATGCGAGACTGGAATTGGACTGTAAATGTTTTGCCTGTGAACGGTCAGAATGTTGCAGGAAAAAGTAGTCTGAAGCGCAGAGACGTTGGTTCTGATCAGAAGTCCGCGGCTGCAGCTCCGCTTCCCCTGCGTCTGTAGTTTCATTATTCAGCTGCTGAGGTTGACACAAATTGACCAGCAGAGGTCGGGACCTGAGCTCCGCAGCACCCTCCATGTGACCCGGTGAATCCCCCTTATCTCTGAAGGTAAGATTCTCACAGCTGCTTCTTTACTTACAGAAAAAGTCGATTTTTCTTTCAGCACCATGGACAGAGGCAGATAAATAAATAAAACATTAGATCTGCACTGGAAATACATTTAAAATTCATTAAAGTCCACATCTCAGTGCTGATTCTCGAATAAACTCAACAGTTGAGGCTCAGCAGGCACGGTGTTCTGACGCCAACTGTTAGCCACGGCCAAGCCAAACTGTTCCGCTTCAGATATTTTTAGGTTGGTTGGTGCTGGAAACACAGCCAAGGCAGCCTTCAGGTGCCAGAATGGATAAAAGTTCCCCACTAAAGAGGGATGGAAATGACCAAATGTTTGAGGTCATGCTAGAGATGATAAAGTGAAGAATCATTAGCTAAAAATAATGATGCTTCTGCAGATTTTAAAGAGAAACATCAATTATTGCTTCCAATATTGTGATTTTTTTTAAAAAATAAATAAAAAATCTGCAGAAAAACCCAAAACTGCAGAACCATTCTTTCCACTACTGGCTCTGATAAGAAATTCTATAAACATCAATCCATGAATATCTGATATTGGGATTAAAGATTGACAGGTGAAACAGACATCTCCCCATGTGCATTTCAAAACTTTGAGGCTGTTCTAGATTCCAGACTCTTCAGAACTCTGCTGTCAAAACAAATCCAACCATCAGGTCCAGGCTGTTGTCAGTGTTACCTAGAATACTAATATTACTGACGCATCATGGTGAATACAGAAGTGGAGGAAACAACCATCGGAACGGTTGATGATGGTCACCAACAGATGTGTGTTTAAAGGTGGGCTGAGGTCCTCTGAAGGTGATGACCTAAGATCATGTTATGCCCTGACAGGAAAGAAACAAACATCCATTGTGCCTCTACAACAAGCTACAGAGGCAAGGCGGGGCTTGTGTTCCCATGGCGACTTCCTCTAAGACCATCAGAATAACCTCAGCCCCCTGAGAGATCCAGCAGTCTCTCTGAAACACACACACACACACACACACACACACACACACACACACACACACACCTCAGTGCTCAACTGAACGACTGTTCTGCCCGCCTGCTGCCGAGGAGCCCTCCTCGAGTCGGTGAGTGGGACGAAAAAAAAAAGAGAGGAGGAAGCAGGTGAAAGAGGAGGAAAAAAGAGGAAGAGAAAAGAAAGGTCTCTGCAGAAGAGTGGGTGACTGGGCATCAGATGGCTCCCTTCTTTTGTCCTCCTCCCATTTACAGTGGTCTCACATTTCAACTTAATTACCTCCAAAATGCACCGTTGGGACGGGGGGGCTGTTAGATGGTGATAGATCTGCTCTGGGAAGAGGCCGGTGTGGGGGAGGGGCAATATGGCTGCTGAATGATCATGTTAAACAGTCACCACCCAGTCCTTCCATCATCCACCCAGCTCTCCTCCCCTCCCCCTCGGCATTACGCTCCACCCCCCAACCCCCCCTTCGTCCTCGCAGCTTCACCCTGACATGCTCACACATCACCAGCGGCGCCAGACATGAATGCACATGCACAGGCTGCTGGTCAGCGCTCCTCAGTCCAGTGAGTGATGGTAAAACAGCTCAAGAGGTGAGAAGAAAGGAGGAGTAAAGGACGAGGACACGTCCAGCTGGTGCTCCACTGCCAACACTTCATTCCACATGTTGCACGACTGCAATTCAATTAGCATTGCTGCACGTTAGCCTCATTTCTGACGCAATAAACACGGCTTCATCGCCAAACACGTCTGCAGAAATGCTCGGAAGAGCAGCAGTTCACGACAACTAGATCCAACCAAGAGGCCAGAAAATGTCGCTGCAGAAATCCCAGCAAATGCGCGAAGGCAAAATGCCTCCACGAGGAGGTTCTGGAATTAGCTGGCCCTCTTCTCAGCTCAGAGGTTTTGTTATGCAGCCCCTTGACTGGCGATGCTTCATTTTAAAGAGGACTGGTAACTTCTTCACGCTGCTCGCACTGTTCACACGTCACACGTGATCGAGGCTTTACGGTGAAGGTGCGTTCAAGGCGCCTCAGTATGCGTCTGATTTTTGGCCTCTAAAGCAAACAGAGTGAAACCTGTCGAGATAGAATTTTAAACCAAATCGAGAAAAAATTCAATCTGTAGCTGAAGCATGCTGCACAATTTAGATCAGATATGTGAACCTGTGAGCTTCCACCTTATATATAAAATGACACTTTTTTGCACAAGCAGCCACATTAAGCAGAACAACATTAACATTAAGATTTTTTTATTTATTTTTTTAAATGCTTGTAGCACTACAGTGATTTTGGAAACTAATGGAGGCAAAAAGATCAAACCACCCAACGTGTGGGCTTCCTCTGTGGTAGGAGTGGACGTTAACTCCTAGATTCCATCAGATGTGCTGCATCTCATCATGCATCTCTGGATTCCTGCCCGACCACCTCTCGGCTATCAGCTTTCTCTAAACTATAAGCAGCGGGCGCTCAAACTTAAGCCTAAAAAAACCCAGAAAAAGGCAACACTGAAATGTCAGCCTGTAATAGCCCCGTCGCCGTAGTAACCAAAGATCTGCTTGTACTTTTTCTATCTCCTGGGTTTGGGCCATTAGCACCTATAACTGAGCAATCGCAGCCTGTGGCCGTTCACACTTTTCCTTCCATTATCTATACATTTCACTGGGTCACGTGCATCCGTCCATCTGTTCTCACATTCCCACATCTTCTCATCCCCGTCTGTCTGCCCTCTTATCCCCCCGTCCCCTTTAGAAACCCCTCCTGTTGCCATCTCATCTGCCTTTTTTCCTCCAACCGTCGACCGTTGCCTGTGCAGCACAACCGTGCACCGATGCTAGGAGCTGCATAATCACTCCTACGGACGCGATTCCTCCTTCAGGGTCAAACCAAACTTAAAGTCTAGCAGATATGCGGCGCGTTACAGTGCGTTTCAGATAAGAAAAGCTCAGTTCTTTGCTAACGCACACACTGCTGCCTCCCGCCACACAGACCGCTGTGGTAATAAGTCATCTGAACCAACAGGAAGTGTTGTTGTTGAGTCTGGGAAGGCCGCAGGAGTCTCCCACAGACCAAAGGAGCTTTAGGTGTGACATTAAAGGCACTGCAGGTGCAGGGTGCACAGCTCAGCCAGCTCAGAGTGACATTCGCCTGAAGCACAGTAGGTTTTGTTCCCGCGGCCCGTTTCGTAGCTCGCGGCAGACGTGCGTTGCACTGCAGATTTATTCAGTCCCTCCGGGAATCCACAAGGTCACAACTGCAACGATTAAGACAAATGAAAGCAATCACAGCGTGTCCTGTACAACCGCTGCGGGTCCCTCTGCAGCCATCACGTCTGGACAAATCTGGGAAATCATCGTTTCTCCGTCCACGGTGCCAGACATCGACGCGCCGCTAAGGTCACGTCGCTGTCAGTCCCAACTGCGTGGAGACGTTGCTAAAGATAGTGTGTGAGCTGGAGATCCAAGACCAGGACAGGGTTTGTTCCTACTTGAATCAAACAATGACGGCGAAGCATCAATAATTAAGACAAAGCGAGCATTACTAGTGCAGGACAGGCGGAGGACAGAAACCAGGGCCAAGTCTTTGGTTCAGTGGCCTCAGGTCAGTGGGACATCCTGGGAGGTTAATGCTCTAATTCACTTTGAACAGAAGCAACAGCCTTGGACAGAGCAGATCAGATGCATTTATGAGGCCGTTACTGTCGTTTCTGCCCTCTGCCTTCAGCGGCTGACTTTGCTGCGACTCCTGAATCATCCAACTTCTTGTAAAAGAGGTGTTTGCTTATTCCAAACACACCAGTGTGTCAGTCCGAGCGACAGAGCTGAAGCCATCGATCTCTCCTGATTGGTTTTTCACTGCCTGTGGCGCTGGAGTTTAAGGAAGCGGCGCCCGCCTCCGTTCCCCCAGGTGGGGAGAGAGCCAGAAAAAATAATGGAAGGAGGTGAAAGAGACAGATAAGAGAGCAGGTGGAGGTAGGGAGCGGAAATAAAACAGTGAGGATGACAAAGATGAGCGGCAGAGGTCCAAAAATACACACGTGGATCACAACGATGGCGGGTTGCTTTCACGGAGCACCGACACAAGCCCGACGCGTGCATGTGCAGATGTGTTGATCATGCTAATCACAGCTTATCAAGCTAAAACGCCGCCAAAGCTTGCTGACACCATCCGCCCCGCCCCTCCCCCCGCGGCGGAGATAACCGGGTTATGATCACGCCGACCTTCCCTGCACCACCTCTGGTTTCGCCATGCCTGCCGTGGCATCACGCCAGATGTGCGCGTGCACGTCTGGCTCACCTACAGCCGTCCTCATAATGTTATAGGCCCGGGTTCAACGGATCGGCTGAAGTCGGGTTCAAATGGTGGTCACGAATAAGATGAGCATTAAGGAAATGAATGCAAGCGAGCGTCCTCTGAAGTGGGGGAGCGCTCGGCCACACATCCACGTGCACGCCCCGATCCATCAGGTGCATTTAGTATCAGATGAAACATCCATTAGCCAGAATGAGGACATTATGACAGATCGGTTTACGCGTCCTTGACTTACGAGGAGCTCAGCAAAAAGCAACCGAGCCTCTTAAACTGTGCCCGATCGAAACTGCAGAGAATTAAAAGAAGCTTCTTCCCAAAAGAAACGATGTGAGACGACATTTACAACAAGTTCAGCAGAAAGCGGTCGCTGGACGTTTCGACCAAGCGCCAAACACAAGCCTACGCTCACAACGGTCACGGTTAAAGACTCATATTGGCCGAACAAACAAAACCTATTTTCATTTTTCTCTGTGTCAGGAAGAGAAGAAACTAAATTTGGGGGGTTTACTGCTCTAACAGAACATTTACCCAGAGGGAGGCTTCCTGTCTGCGTGCGTTTGTGTGTTTTATGATGGCGTATTAATGTGTCGGGGGGTCAGGTCGGCGCCGTGCTGTTGTCACAGCTTTTTCCCCACCATGAGGTCCTGACGGAGCTCCGAGTGTCACAACAAACTGTCTCTTCCGTCAGTGATTTCTCAGAGCGGCCGCGACGACACTGAAATCAAAAACCGGGAGCAGCCACTCGCCGGCCTACGTGCAAATGTGCACGCGTGCGCCGCTGATTAAATCCTGGCGGCAGTGAGCGAAATGTGCTGAGATTCGTTTTTGTTTGTCATTATTTGCCTGTGCTGAAAGGAGGCAGCTGTTGACAGTGACAGTCCTGGTTTTTATGCAGGAATAAGCAGAAACGGTTATTAAAATGCAGATGCTTGGCAATAAGTTAGCGTGCGCGCGCAGGACTGACTGGTGTCTTTCCTGGTGGGTGTGGGACCAGTCCGGTAAAGGAGTCACCGACTGGCCGACCTGTTACATTTATCAATTTTAAAGTCATGGAGCAATTTATCACGTTGTTGTTGCCCTTTTGAAAGAGTTCCTCATCGCCAGTGAAACATTTGGCGCTTCCTTGAGGCCAGTTTGTTTAAAGAGGACATGTTTTAAAAATTCAGAGCGTTATTTTTTCCATTTTGCGTTCCCATTCTCCAACATAAACCCATCTTAATCTGTGCAGCAGGCAGGCCCGGGGAGTCTGCTATTAAAGCCTGCGACTGTGCCAGATGAAATCAAATGTTTGATTACCATGTATGTGGAGCGGCCCGACACGCCCATGCCGACATGAATCACTGCGCCTCCGTTACCGGTCCAGCGCTGCCGGCGTCAGTCGGAGCCTGAAGAAGAAACAGATATCGCTCAGATTAGCAGGGCTGAAATAGCTTTTCCCTGCAACAATAACTCAGAAAGCAATTTGTTCTTCCAGTGCTGGGTATGGGCTGGTCAATGTCACGGGCAGATCTAGGGGTGGGGCCAGAGGGGCCATGGCCCCTGCTGGGATTTGATTGGCTGTGCCCCCTCCCACCCTGTAATCTCCCCCACTATCACAGGTCGCAGATGGATGCAATTCCACCCCGAGGAGACTTGCCCTCGGCCTAAACCAGAGCCTCTAACGGGCGCGTCGAACACTAAATCTAAGTAATGTCAGCATCAGTGTATTTGTGTAAGTTCCCCTTTTGTTCCACCTCCTAGATCTGCTACTAGTCTGGCCCCTAAACCAACTCCTAAATCAGTCCCATCTATCCTGGAACCCTCCATTCTCCCCCCAGACTGGGAGTTTAAGCTGCTGCCTGCGGGCGGCTTGTAAACCGCAGCAAAAGTTGCAGTGAATCAAACATGTATTGACATTAACAGCGGGAGTGTGGTTGCGTTTCTGTTCTGGAGAGTGAGGGAAACTTTGCTGTCACTTGACATGACACCTTTATTCATCCAGTTCCTGGTAACCACCACTTCAGAGGCGCGGGGGGGGCGAAAGCCTGCCGCAGTACATGTAATCCCAACATGTTCTGAGCCAAACAGGCTTACTCTAAACAGAAATGATTTGTGCTCATTACGTGTCCTTGACAGCTAAAGTGGACTGAGGACACTTTATTTGTGCCATTTACATCATCCTGCTTCATTGTGGGTTAAAAATGCTAATTCAATCCATCAACTGTGAAGTTCAAAGGCCTGTAATAGCTCTGGGCCAACTTCAGCTCATGCTGCTGCCAAGATTATAGCCTGTCGCACAGAGACCAGTGGTATTATTTGCACAGCGGAGGGTGTAGCATGACCGGGGGGAGGAGGAAGGGCTGCGGCGGCCTGACAAAATGTGATTGCATGTAATTACTTTTCAGAGTCAATCTTCATTTTCTTTAGGCCCTTTTTCTGGGTGAAGACAATGCAGAGAAGAAAGGATGAAAGGGTGGAGTCGCCGTGACAGACGAACCCCTTTGTTGGATTTCATCTGTTCCAAGTTGGACAGTCGTCCGGGAACTTTTAGGCTTTGTCCCAGTCCTGCTGCAGAGAAAAACACTTGGCGGGTGTCAGCGCCGCATCCATATGGCTCCTTTAAGTACTGCGACACAGAACAGATGCTGTCAGCATCACGGAGGAGGATTTCTGTCTCATTTCTCCCAACATGACAACATGAGTCTGCTGAAGACACAGGAAGTAGTCTGACACAGCAGCTTGGACCCCAAGTTTGATATTAACGCCTCGTGGAGGAGTGCGGTCGGCTGGCAACTGCAACGAAGAGCGGAACGATAGCGTCTTCACGACTCAAAGTCACATCCATTTAATAAACATCAAAATAAGAAACGACCTGACAGGAAGTGTTTAATCGAGAATCAGAGGGATCTGATGTCGCAATGCAGAAACATCCTAAGAAGCAGGCTAACCAGCACTAGCTGTGCTACGGCTAACGACAAAGAGGAGGAGGAGGAGGAGGAGGAGGAGGAGGAGATGGAGTATAGTGACAGAGGGACGTTAAAGATGGAGCCGTCAGCCAAGAGAAGGACTGAAGCGATTTATGGATGTGCTGAAAGAGGACTTGAAAGAGAGGAGGATGAGGATGGAGAGATGAAAATGGATGATTTCCCATTAAATGGAAGAGACGAAGAATGAAGAGAGAGATTTGTATTGAGCAAAAAAGATGTCTCATCTTCATTTAGAGCCATGAAGAACTCATTGAAAGGTAGAGAGGCCACCGTAACCCGAGCAGGTCGAACGCCGTTCTGAGGTCATTCCAGCTGCATTAGCCAGATTCTTTATCTCCTCCTCCTTTATCTCCTATTGAATACAAATGACACCTGAGCCAATTCACAAGAGTTGCTTTCAGCCTTCCCCTCTGAAAAACTGATTTGGAGTTTTTCCCCTTCCAAGGTCAACAGCTGCAGTAGAGGAAGAGCGATGAGGAAGGAGAATTTCACCTGAGACTCGGCTTATTCCCAGAGGGACACAAAGTTAGCCGGACGAACTCAGGAGCCCGGAGGCCCCGTGGAGCGGCGCTGCAGCTGGGCAACGTGCACGTTACTCGCGTGGAGAGGTGGATTGTTCAGGGTTTGGCTCTGCATTAGCACTCATATCGGGGCTTGATGACGATGAACAAGTTGATAAATAAGGATCCAGTCAAATGGATGTCACACCTCTGCATCACAGCTCAGGCGATCGCCATCAAATCCAGCTCATCGTCTCCCTCCTGGGAAAACACACGTGCACAAAGGCTTCCCCGTCAGCTGTGTTCTTAATTGTACTGACACGCACACATTTCACGGGTGTCCCGGCTCAAAATTACTTTTTAATTGAAATTAATTCATTACACTGCCGTGGAATGTCCTTCAATCAGTGCTGATGCTTCGGATTTATTTTGGAATTGAAATCTCTCTCGTTATCGGCCCTTGGCAGGAACCTTCACCGCTTAAAGAGAAAAGGACATTTTAATTCAACTACTTTCATGAGCTATTGCTCCGGCAGACAATGAGAACGACTCAGTTCTTGTTTTGCAACGCTGCAGAGGGTTGATATCAGTGTTGTTTAGCATAATAGCAGCGCGAGACAAGCAAACCGGGCATTTACGCAACAATTCCAACCAGCTATTTTATTACATTTGAACGTCGTTGAGGCTCCCATCAGAAACTCTGCAGCACTTTGCTGACTCAATTTTAGCGTGTGTCATTTTCTCAGAGTCGTCTGAGTTTTCTGCCAAACGGGGCTGCAAACCTACAGACCTGAGGTGGGGAAAGCAGCGCGACAGCTACAGCTGTAACAGAGCTCTTCCCGTCCTTCCCAGGGCGCGTTATCATCCCTTTTGTGCGAGTCGAACCCACCACCTACTGCGTGCTTGTTCCCGTTCAGCTGAAAGCCTGTCACCAGCCATTATTCCCAACAAGACCTCTGTTGTGATCCCTGCCATGTTCCATCACAGTGTGGCAGCTTATTCCGAAGCCCACTGTCGGTGCATGTTAGCTAGTACTAAAATTATCACACGCGAGTGTTTGTGTGTCTGCTGCTGCTGCTCTTCCAGCCTCTCGTCATTCCTGCAGACAAACACCAGCAAAAGGAGCCGAGCAGACAATTCGGCTTTCACAGCTGTTGCACTCTGAGTCTGGTGGCATGTTTGCCTGCGTAAATAATTAAAGCTGCTCGTCGTCCTGCCACAAAACATCCACTATTGTGATCAACACACTCCTGGGAGATGTGTGCTGATGCCGACACTCGACAATGGCCATCAAACAGCACGTTCAGTGTGTGTGTGGAGCTTCTGTCTGCTGCCGTTTGTGTACATTTGAATATTTGGCATCATTTTGTGTCCTTTTTCTGTGACAGTGATTTAATTATCTCGTATGCATGCCGCGCGAGTCACAGTCCATATACGTGTGTGTGAGCTTATGCAACCTTACCCTGTGGTCGCAGTTTCCTGTAGAATCGGATCTAACGGATCGATGCAGCCACAGGAAACGCAGCTCGCCCCACATGCATCGCGTAGAGATAATTGAAGCTGTACAATAGAGTTACTATTAGCTTTAAAGTAAAACAACTGCATCGCCATGACACCATCGCCCAGTTGGCCGTCTGTCACTGGCAGAAGCAGGAATTTTTAAAAAGCTTAAAACCAGATTAAAACACACACAATTCATAACTTAATCACAAATACACGGTTCTTGACTGGATCCTTGTTTAGCTAAAACACGCAATGAGTTTATACTCGAGACTAATGGACACAACGTGTGAAATTGACACCAAACATCATTCGTTTCTGATCTGAAAAGACTCATTTTTCTTCTAATGATACGGCGGACTTGGCTCATAATTCTGTAGTTTGTCACTCTTACACATTAGTGCTGCTCTGAACATCAGTAAAATTTAACAGCTTTGCACTGAAGCCATGATTAGAGGCTTGGACACGGGCCTGGATAAAGTTTCAGCCATTTTTATAAAGGCGTTTGCACCAAAACTTCACAGTCTACTCACGGGCCTTAAGGTCGGAACGCTGCTGCTCCTCTGTATTGATCAGGGTGGCTGGTGTGCAGATTCCCGAGGAGCCGCGCTGCTTCTCTGAACAGGCCTGGAGATCCGGAGGAGAAACCCAGCGATCTGCTCCAGCATCGAGGGGCCTCTCTGGAGACACACGTCTGTAAGCCGGAGTGTCCATGTCACAGTCGAGTTAGAGCCCGACAACGCTGCCGTTTGCCTGATGCCGGTGAGGGTTTGCACCACTGAGTCATAGCTTAGCAACAAGCTCGTCAGCCTATTTTTGGTTTGAGGCAATTACCCATGTTGCAGCGTGATGGTGCGATTCTGCGACACTTGCAGGATGGGATGTTAGGAACTGTAAAAAGTCCACCGATAAAACCGCTGTTGGATTTTACCGACTATGGGGATGATAGTAAAAGTATTAAAGGGAAATATACTTCAACATTCTGTACTAAGGGAGAGTTGGAGGCAGTCGGTGTCCTCAGGAGGGCTCTGAGCACAGATATTTACTCTCCCATCAATCAAGGCTACTGGCGGATCCTACTTGGATCCGCTCTCAACATGGCCGGTGGATCACCGTGATCACCAGCTCACGATTTCATGGTTTTTCCCTCCGAGCTGCTCTGTCAACGCTATGGGACAGCCACAAAAACCAAGCTGAATGTTGGAGCCAACATCACGACGGCACAGCAAAACTTTCAGCAGCGAGAGAAAAAGAGAATATTTTAAAGGCTGGAGGCTTTTTTCCAGTTCTCCGGCTGCCGTGGAGACTAAAGAGGGGCAATTAACGGCGAGCAGCAACCCCATAACCTGAGGAGGAGGTCAGGTCAGGTCAACCCACTGCTGCAAATGTTCTGATGCAGAACTCAGAAGAGCTCCAGATGTTTCCATCTGCATGCTCCTGACCAGTTCGCCCGTAGCTGCCGATCAAAGGTCATGACCCATTTGCTGTCATTTACATGGAACAAAGGTCAAAAGGATAAAGTTAACATAAAGAGACAGATCAAAGAAGCCCAACAAGATGACGTCATTTCAGACGGGACAAAACCCTTTTTTGTGCGTATAAAAATACACTTTTCACATTGAACTCCAAGTTTAGTGTCTTTTGATGTCACTTGTTCCCGCGGTGCCTCTTTCATCCCGTGAATGAGCCGCTCATCCGAGTCCCGCTGTCTTCCTCCCGCTCCTCTTCATTTACACGCTCCCACCACTGACGTTCCCATCCATCATCTTGTCTCTGCCTTTTTATTTTCCATTCATCGGCTCTTTTGCTTTCATTTCCGGCTCGGTTCACTGCCCCTCCACCACCCACCCACACACACAGACACACACAGACACACACACACACAGACACACACAGACACACACACAGCTAGTTTCTTCTTTCATCACCTGGAAACCTAAATGGTCTCTCACATTAGTTCCTGTTTGTTTAAAGATTCCATTAAGGCTTCCGGATGATCCAATGAGCTGCAGAGCGAGACGCAGTCCTATCTGACCTAATAAAGCCTGTGTGCTGATGAATTATGGGCTGTCTGTCTACAGGGTGTTGATGGAGAGCCATTCGAATGACAGCCGGGACAGTGGTCATCACTGGTGGCATCCTAGCTTCAGTAATATTACTCCTCATCATCGCCGTCCTGTGCTACTGTCGGCTGCAGGTAAGACACGTCTGCATCTATAATGCTGGACATAAACACACATCAGGGACAACGGCCCTGATCCGAGACCCTGACCTGCTTAGGGGTTGATTGGAATCTGAATGGGATGTTTAGTTCCAGAGCATTTGTCAACTGCAACAATTTAAATATATGAAATCGGGGAAAAACAGGAAAATATCTCAAATTATTGGGGTTTATCTTATTGGGCTTGCAGGGATTAAGTGACATAACGGTGAGAAGAGTCCCTGTGGGGGTGGGGGTGGGGGTGACAACATAAGCACCATTTTACCAGCAGAAAGCTGAAGGTTTGAGCCAAATTTCTGCCCGATTTCCGTCGGAGCTGCTGAGATCTTTCCGTCTGCTCCGCGGCTGACCTTGTCATCACACATCAGCGGGGAAAAGAATCCAAAAACTGGTTCCACGGAGCTATAAATGCCAAATCTGCAGCCACAGAATTAGCTACAAAAGCTGCAGCTCTTCTGGTTTCACACCAGTGAGCAGAAATGTAATTTGTCAGAACTTTCACTTCAGCCCAAAGCAGAAGGGAAGGTCTGAAGCGGTTCCGTTGATCCGTATCCAGGACAAGGTTCCCCGCTGCTGAGGTCACAAATGTCTCCATTGTTCAGATCAACACCTTTTGTGATCATGAGGTGATGGATTTTTGTCCTGTATCGTGTTGGCGTCGACCTCTTTGAAGTCTTTACATCAAAGCCAGTGTCTTCTTCTCTCTCCAGTATTATTGCTGTAAGAAAGAAGAGTCAGAGTCGGAGGAGGAGGAGCCGGACTTCGCCGTCACGTCCCACCTCCCTCCCGTCCATTCCAACCACAACATTGTGGCGGCTACGGCCGCCGCCTCCTCCATCCCAAATGGCCCCGCCCTTTTCTCCACTCCCCCCCTGGCAAGAAAACTGACGCGCTCGCAGACCTTCTGTCCGTCGTGCACGCATTATGAGCCGCCTTTCTACCTCCAGCCACCCCCGCCTCCCAAGCCGGCGCTCCACCACCAGCCCGATGGCTTGAGGAACGGCGGCGAGCGGATCAACTACCGCAGCATCCAGCAGCAGGACCTGGACCTGCCAGTGCCTGTCAACATCACAAACTACCGAAAGCCCAACCTGGCGCGCTCCGTCACCATGAGGGACATGTTCACACGCAGCTGCAGCATCAGCACCGACGTGTAGCCGGGACCCGTGCACGCCCCCGTGACCCGGGAGGACCCGGACTGGAGGGTTTTTGTAATCTTGACCAGTTTTGTCCAGTGCAGTGTGGTTTGGTGGGTCCGTCCGTCTCTGTTAGCTCCCAGGAGAGGAGGATGCCCTGGCTCAGGTCCAGAACCTCACACATGGGCCAATAGAGTTTAGAGTATAAAACCATAACAATACTGAACAACTGGCTTTGCTGTTTTTTAAACCACAGCGTTTTATTCTTTGATAAAGTTTGCGTGCCCGATTTTATCTGGATTAGTCAACGTTCCAGCCCTGTCGGCGTAATCTTTAGCAGGGACATCCTCTCCGCTACAGCTGCAAACACCCAGATCCGGTCGGCTGGCGTCCCCTCCCGTGATGGGACCACCTTTTTGTCCCAGGAAATCACAAACATTTCGCTAAACTAGAGGAGAGTTGGGGGGGGGGGGGCAGATTTACACATTGTGATATAAAAACAGAATATTTTAAGACCATAAAGGGCTCGTAGAAGATGGAAGCATTTAACACAGTTGTTTCGGGGGCAGCAGAGGGCTCCTCCAGGGGGGGGGGGGGGGGTCCAGAACACACATGCGTTTGCATGCAGGCGTGTGTGTGTGTGTGTTACACAGTCTGCCAGCCTGGCTGTGTGTGAATGAACCCAGCGGTGGGTTGCAATAATGATCAAATGGCACTGAGTTAGCCTCCAGGTGTCAGTGCCAGCAGGTGAGCGGCAGACACGCCCTTATTCTACTGCCAGAGGAGGAACCGCTGCTTATTAATTACCGGACTCCTCGTTAAGTTGCCTCCGACTCGCGAACCGACGGGCTCCAGATGACGTCACCTTTAAACGCACCTCTATAAATATCCAACCATCTATAACAAACGCGCTCTTCTCATCACGACGAGTCATTCGCCGCAAATATTCGGGTTTTTATGTTTTTGTTCTCAGTGATGGGGTGTCCGACCCGGACCGGACCGGACCGGACCGGTGGGTTTAAGTTTGTCCTCTTGTGCTTCCCTGCAAATCCATCCTGACTCACATGCGCGCGCACAAACACGTGGACCTTTGTGGTGTCGTGCTTTGCTTTTATTCCACCTTTAAACGGACCTGTGACAGTCGCACCAGAAATGTAGTGCCATAGCTACGATCTTCATCATCGTCATCGTCGTCGTCATGGTTGCGTTGGCCTCAGTATTCCTGCATCACCTCATTATTTTTCAGTGCAGTACAGCAGAAGCATCTCTGTCTTTGGTTCTTCTGTATAACTAACGGACACATTGCTAATAAAATGGTGTAATTCTGACCCGCAGTGTCGCCGCTGATCCTTCCACTGAGTCTTTGAGCATTTAACATTTCTAATCTCCCCCTTTCTGCCTCCTGCCAAACGCTGAACTGCGGCTCGGGTGCATCATCCTGGATCATCTTATTTAATAAACTGCTAAACTGAGGGTAAATATCAGCTGTAGATGAAACGCAGGCTTTGGCAGGGACAGCAAATCCATACAGACAGGCCCAAAGCCACCGAGCCAAAAACAACATGTCTGCAGGATTCAGACCATTTGGTTTTCGTTTGTTGTGGCTGGAGCGAGGAGGCCGGCATCAGAGGAATGAAGCAGCGCTCCAGGCAGGTTTCAATCCCGTAGAACATCTCTGGATAGAATCACAGTCACAACACAGCTGATCACTAATAGGCGCGTTTGTGCAAATCTAGGAGATGAAAATCAGAGGCTATAAACCGAGCGAGTGAGGCAGGCGGCTCAGAGCTTTTCATACACATCGAGAGGAGAAGATGAGCAAGGACACAGAGGCCATTATTAGAAGGGTGAGTCAGAGCTACTGAAGGAGGCAGAACAGAGGCTGAAGAAGCTGCAGAGGAGCGGCGTCGAACCCCGGCCTCCCCGTGGAGACGTCACCGGTGAGGGGGAAACCCACGACACCTGCCACGGCTGCATTTCACTCCTGGGGAGGAGGTTACAGCACACGCGTTTACTACACAAAATAAACCCCCATTGTTCAGCACATGATCCTCCACCAAACTTGGACGTGTGCACAGAGCATGTGCTCCAAGGACCTGCAAATAACAGAGGTTTACAAATTCATGCTAAACACTCGTGCTAGTGTGTGTGTGTGTGTGTGTGTGTGTGTGTGTGTCAGAAGAAGCACTTGCAGACTAAGTGAATTATTTAGAGGAATAATCTCTGATGGAGTAAGCAGAGATTGCAGCCGGCCTTCGGAGGTGTATTGATGTTTTCTCACATGCCCTGAATCATCCGCTCTCTTCCTGGGTTCATCTTTCTTTCTCCACTGCTTCTCTCTCTCTCTCTCTCTCTCTTCTCCTCCCTCCTTTACTCCCCACTTTCAAACGTGGCCTTTTTATCTTCTCTGGCCATAATGCTCCCAACTGTGAAAACTAGATGCACTACAGAGGATTCCATGAATTATGAACATGCTAGCGGGCCGATGCTCTCTCGCTAACATTTAAGTCCAAAGTGTCCAACCCTTTCCTCCTCCCTTTGTTCCCATCGTCCTGCTTTTCCACCTCCATCTGTCATTCCTAATCCCATCCATGACCTGCACAGATTTCCATATTCCTACACCCTTCTGGTTAAGGTCAAGCCTCATAAATCTTCGGCATAATATACAACGATATAAATGCAGACCATGATGGTTCCGAGGGTAAAAACAGGCCAAATGCGCCGCATGTGAAAAGAAGAGAAGTATTTTTGAATATTAACCATTTGAAAACCTGGAGGGGCAAACAAGCAACACTAAATATAAACATTACGCCGCCTCCAAACATTTTTTAAGGCAGTTCCAACGTGGAAACGTCCGACAGATGTTCTGTGGTCTCGACCACCTCTGGGGATGAGTCCCAGACCAGCAGCAATAACATCACAGAACCCATCGATCAGAAACAGGAAGCACGAAGGGCCGGACCCAACGCTCATCCGAGGAAAGAGGCCGTTCATGTGCAACATTTTCAACACAAAGAACGCGGACGGCCCCAGCTCGGAGAGCGGAATGCTGCCGTATCTAAAAACAGGCCGAAGCGCCCGTCTGAATTTTTCATTCGCCATCCTTTCTGTCTCTGGATAACAACCGATAAATAAGACATGAAACTTGTGGACATGACGCAAGAATGGGTTGATTTTCGGTGCTCTACCTTCACCGAAGGCCCGCTTCGCCCCCTTGCTCTCGTTCCCCTGTGAGCCCTCGTGCACGCTCTCCATCTGTTTCTCCGTGTTCCGGCATGTGGTGGAGAACTGAGTTTGTTTGGGAGAGATGATCTTTTATTTATGTGTCAGAGATCAAGATTCATCAAATCAGCGCTTCACATGAAACATCAGTCTTTAATTATTCCTCCGAGTCTACAACCGTGCGGGTTTTCCCAGTGCCGGTTCGGGTTCGAGAGCTGCTCGGCGCGGTCACGTGTCGCCCCCTGTCGGCCCAACAGGGTAACGTCAGCGCTATTTTTTAAAAACTAATTTAATGCAAACTGACATGATCGTGATTAATTTCACGATATAACTCGCCAGATCGGGACGTGGTGAAACTAGAATATATTTTAAAACTTTATGTAGGTGTATTTTTCAGGTTTGTGTGTGCGGTACCTTCGTTAGTTACTGAAGAGTCCCGTTTGTTCAGCCGCTGTTTGACCTGAAAGACAACAAAGATGACGAAGCAGACATAAACTCGAGCTAAAGTTTGCATAGTACATTATTTTCCAAATCAGAACGACTCTGTTCCTTAAAGAGACGTGTCATTTAACTATTTTATGTCACAAAACACGACGACAAACGATACCGACACAATTGTTTTGTTCTGAAGAAGCTAATTCGGAGGTAGCGTGAAAAGAATTTCTTACCGTGACCAAAAAATAACACCTTTCTTTTAAAATCTCCTGATAAAGTAAAACTGGATGAAATAACAAAATATTCCGTGAATTATTCCTCAAAGATTAGCGACACCTGTGACTGAGCGCGCGAGTTAATGACGTCTGATGCGCTTCTAATCTGCCCCCTGGTGGACGGGAGGGGGATCTACACAATTTACACAATTTCATTTAAAACCTAACATAAATATGAGGTGAGACAAAGAATGAGCCCATTAAATAATCAACTGTCAGTGGGGACAATAAATGTACAGATCCCTCCAATTGACCGTTTATGCTTTATTGATCTCTGTGAATGATTTCACATATTACATTCAAACGTCACAAAACCATGTTTGTCCGTGCTGTTTGCTTATGAATTCAGAGCTGAAAGACGTCCTCCTTTAACTCAATTTGCAGCCAGGAACTCTGTATCTGAAAGAGATTAAAAAAAATAAAATAAAATCAAACTTTTCCTCCCGTCTGCATCCATGAGACTTTACTTGACCTCACCATCTTCTTCGGTCTTGCCACAGTACTCCTGACACTCCGCCTTGCTGTAGAACTTGTTGGCGTTATTCTGGCAGAAGTCCACTTTGTAGGGCACACACAGACCGGCGGAGGAGTCGAAAGCCCAGATGGGCGGCTGACCTGAGCACGGCTTCGGCGACATGGGCAGACGGCACACGGCTGGAGAGACAGAGCAGAACAGAGCCAAGGGGGCAGAATCACAGCAGGCATTCACTTGAGTTTCATTAATGTTGCGTCACATCTTCTGCTATCTGCTGTGTGCAGATGATGTGCTCCTTACCCTCGGTGCGACAGCTCTGCAGACACTCCCTCTCGGTTTTAAAGTTGTTCTGGTTGCCCAAACACCCTCCGTAGTTGAAGAGTTCGCAGCTCATGGAGGAGGAGTTGTAGAAGTAATGCTGGAAAAACCCGAAGCAGGGTCCCGTGTCTGGAGCCGCTCTACAGGCCTCTGTGAGCGAGAGGCTCCTTGAATCAGCTGCACCACAAGCTGAAGATGTCTTCAGGCGTCCGCGTCAGGAGGACTTACCGGTTCCGTTAAAAAAAGACGGATCCATGCCGGAACTTTCGGAGTCATCCAGGTTTAACGCCGCCACCACGTTCCTCTTCCTCCGCTGCTCCGAGATGGAGACCAGTCAGTTATTGAGCGGAAGGTATGTGAGTAAATGAACACGTGTGTAACACCTGTACCTGGGGCTCAGGCTGAGTCGTGGGGTCCTCCACCGGCTCTCCAGGGACACAGTCGCCTGCAGGGCCAAAGACAAACGTCTCCTGATCTCCTGTCACTTCTACAGCATGTTTAACGCTGGGGTTGTGTCGCACCTCTGTCCTGCTTTATGAAGATGTTCTCCTCGCTGATGCCGTGCTGTCTCGCCAGCGCTTTTACGTCCTCCACCAGGCTGTCTCGCACCGTCTTGGTCCGAGCTGGACGAGACGTTGGCGAATTTGTCAAAAGCTGCTTCGTTCAGACGAAACCGCTCAAAAAGCCGACTCACAGAAAAGTCTGACGGTGACGAGCTCCTCTTCTGGGGCCTTCAGCGGCCTCATCATCACGACAGCGTACTCCTTGTAGTTGGTGTGGATCACGTAGGATTCCATGCTCAAGTTCCACACTGTCGGAGAAACACACAGGTGATCCCACCTGAGGAGAGGACCCATGTGGGGGGAAGGGGGGGGGGGGGGGCAGGAGGAGACGCACCTGGGATGTTGTAGTAGTAGCGACCTGGACCTGTGATTTCATACTCTCCGGACATCATCCGACACATTCCGTGTCTGCAGGGCGGGAAATGAAACAGAGGTTAGCAAAAACAACAACAACAGCAACAACAACAACAACAACAACAACAACAACAACAACAACAACAACAACAACAACAAAGCTGTGAGAGCTGTGAGTCTGTACATTTGGACAGTTCGAGCGGCTTTGAGTTTGGATTCACTGGCGCCACGCTGCAGCTCCAGTTTGGAAATGGACCCATCTTTGCTGAAACCTTTCAACAAGGGAAACGCAGTTGCCACGACGACATCATACCAGGTTCCCAAAAACTGTCAGACGGGAAAATGAATGAGAACTGAGACAATTTATTCAAAGACACGTTCAGTTAATTTTGTTATTAATGGCACAGAAACAACAATTTCACAACAAATCCCTTTTAGAGTGAATAAACATTGACTCTCCCCAGAATCCCGTTAGCATTGTGCAACCTCTGGCTGCGGCTACCTCTGAGCTATTTGACTAAGAGTTGGATAATCCAACACAGCTCCTTTAAGGCAACTTAACCAACCATGGCAATGAGTGTCACTACCACTATAAGTCTAGATTTTCCTCAAAAATGGATTTATTCTTGCTTATACACACACTGTGTAACTAAAATCACCAGAACATTTGCCATAAAAGCAAATATAGTTCAAATATAAACTCCTCGCTCACCTGCTCCATGTCAAAGTTCTCCTGTGTGGTGTAAAGCGGTTCTGGGAGCACAGGGAGCCCCTGGAGTGTCCAGGAAAACCCCAGAACCAACAGAGAAACAAGACTTGCTGCTTTCTGCATCCTGAAGTCTGAGATACTGAATTCCAGGAAGAGAAATTCTGTCCTACACCCTCTTTTCAACTTTATAAGAGAGCCTGGGGGCAGTGACCTGTAAAAAAAACAAACAAGAAAAGGAGCAAAGTTCCGTTGACAGAGCATAAATCAATACTTGATATCACAACCTTCTCTATGCCTATAAAGGTAAAATAAATAGTAAAAAAGGTAATAAATGGATTTACTGTGTATCTCTGACCAGATTCATGGTCTTTATTAGCACGGCTAGCTAACATGTGCTAACAGGGTTGGATTTGTTTGTCATAAATCTGACCATCCTTTTTCCTAACAGCGGTTCAGAAGAACACACACTGATTCCACTAAAACGACCCGTTAGCATTGGCACAGATAGCATTTGAAGAAGCAGTTGGTTTGTTTCTGATATAACAGGTTTGGTTGGTATCAAGTCCCATTTAGACCGGATCCCAGGTAAGATTTGCTGCTTTGGTTGATATTCGAAAGGAAGATGACCAACAATCCAACCTTAAAACCATTTATTGTACCTGTAAATTACAGATTACACATTTAACTGAACTCAAATTCAGTTCCACACCAGGTCCGTCATAAAAGTGGAGACACGTTTGTTGTCCTCCTCTTTGTCTTTGTGCTTCATCTTTGTTCACCTGCTCCTTCGGGAACACATTCACCTGCGATGAGAGCGAAACACAATCAGCGGTAATCAGGCTTCAACCCCAGATTCTCTGCTCTCTACGCCTGTTCTTCTCTTCTGTACCGTTATTCTGATTGATGATGATCGTGTCGCCACTAATTCCATGTTCCTCCACCAGTTGCTTAAAGTCGTCCAGCAGGGCAGAGGTCACGTTCATCGTTCGACCTGTCGGAGACACAAAAAAACGTTTGGCTAAAAAACCATTTCTCAATCAAAGAAGGACGTGGACCTAAAACATCTGAAGGTCCTTCTTCACCGATGATAAGCTGAACTCACTGTAGAGAAGGATGTTGGTGCTCTTCTCTCCGGACCGCTGGTCCCTGCTCAGCTGAAGCATCGCTGCGTACTCCTCGTAGTTGGTACCAACCACAAAAGAATCGACGTCCGCTCCGAACCCTGCGAGAAGGAACGTTTGCTTTAATGGGAGAGATTTTGCAACAGGATCGAACAATGACGGCAGAAACGTACTTGAAACATGGTGGAAAAAGCGGCCTGGCGTGTTGGTCAGGCTGTAGCGCGAGGTCATCTGCTTGCACGTGCCGTTCCTACTCTCGGATCAAACACAGCTCAGGTCAGGTTCCGTTTGAGGTTCTTAACTGGGTCCATCGGGATGAACATTCTGACCGGAAAATGGTGGCCGTCTTTGTGAAGTTCAGCTCGGAGCCAACGTGTTGCAGCACCACTGGAAACATTTCTGGGTTTCTGCTCTTACGCTTCATGTAGCAAGGACACGTGGAAACCGCCGCCACCTGGTACCATTTCCCCATGAACTGCAGGAGCCAGAATAAGACCAAGTCTTTCAAATTTGCCTTTAAATTTGGACCTGAGCAGAAATCTCAGCACAAACAGGCTATGGAGGAGGCCTCATTGGAGGACAAAAAACTTTATTTCAAACTCACCTTTCCCAGATCAAAGTTCTCCTGTGTTTGGATAACAGGTTCTGGGTCCAGGGGCTCAGCTCGCAGAGTCCAGGCTGACACCAGAACCAGTAACAACGCTCCCAATGTTCTCCACATGCTGCAGCCTTTCTGAGTCCACCTGCAAATGACCACTGACAACAATTCCAGAGAAAAGTTGGGATTTAGCTCAAATCTTTGTTTGCTTTGGCTGTCTTTCAACTTTGGACTTCAGAATCTAAAGCTAAATGGTAGAAAATCGATATATTGGAAAAGAAACGTCACTTTTTCTTACTCATACGTGTATTATCTTGTGTCGCCATCAAGCAGGAGCAGAACTCTGCCCCCTATAGGCCGCATGCGGAAAAACATTCAAATCAACTCAACTTTATTTATACAGCATCGTTTACACATATCATTGCATTTTTGAGACTTTAAGCTTTAAAAGGTCACAGTGAGGAACCTCTGAGTTTCTGGTGGAAAATGTTTCCGAAATATTTGGTAGTTTAGTTTAAAAAGCGTCATAAAACACATTTGGTCATAGAAAGAATATGGAAATTGCAACTTTTAAACAGTGACCTCACCTGATCATTCACCACCGTCCAAAAAACCCAAGACTCATCTGGCAAAACCAGAACTGAGAATGAGGAAGCAGACAGATTTTCTAATAATACAAATACTGACAACTGCTGACCCACAAAAAAGACGCTCTTTGCTCCAGTCTGGAGGTCAAAGTTCTTTATTTAATAATATCAACACAGAAACTTGTTAGTTGAAACATTCTGGAGATAAGATTTTACCTTTGATGAATTATAAACATGAAATAACATGCAATAAACACCAGAACAAACATTTATGTAATTATTGCTCATTAAAAAATATGTAGGTTAATATAATCACTGTAACTATGGCAACAGGCTACAAATTCTACCAAGAAGATGAGAGTAAACAGTAGAGCTCGTCGGGCTGAGAAACGCTCATCAGTGAACCTACAGAGAGACACAGCGTGTTAGTCACACACACACACACACACACACACACACCCACACACACACACAAATGATAAAAACTCACTTATCCAGATCCTGATGGAGGGCAATTTTCTGTGTGTGCGCCAAGAAAAACAAGATTAAAAACTTTGAGCTCAGCTTGTGTGCACATGCACACGTGTGTGGTACAACCTGTGTGTGGACACACACACACACTCTGCCTGGTTGCACCTTGTTTTACCTGCAGGAGGCGGAGTTAGAATGGACTCTCTGGGGAAGCTCTGGGACAGGGCAAAGGCCTTAAACTTCTGAATGATGCTATTTTTGAGGGTCTGACTGCGGCCTGGAAGCACAAACGGGAGAAACCTGTTGCGACTGCTCAGATGTGAATGGAAAGCGCAGGCGTGCACGTGCGCTGGTCTCACCGTAGAGCGCCACCTGGGTGTACTCTCTGTGAAAAACCCTGTGTTTGAGAACCAGAGCGTACTCGTTGTAGTTTGTGTCCACCACTGTGATGTCCTTCACCATGTTGTGTCCTGACAGAAAACGCTGGCGTTACGTCAGAAACACCATCGAAAGCTTCTACTATCTAAACCCCACGAACCCAGAGGTCCCCAAGAGGTTGTACACAAACAGAAAAAAAAGGATTTATTTAAGAACCGACTTAAAAACCTGCTGACCTATCATCACATGACCTGTTTGGGTTGACCCACAAGCTCGTCACGCCTCTGAACAGGACGCGCTGTGGCTGTTGTCATGTGAGGGTCGGTCAGCCTCATTTGTGTGGTGTGACTGACTTACGTCTGCTGAAGTAGGTGAACTGTCCGGCTGTGCTGGTCTTTATGTACTGATACACCTGATTCACGCAACCCAGAGGCCTGAAGCACAAAGAGGAAAGACGGTGTCCTCACACAAATTCCGCTCGCTGCACCTCTTGACTCCCGAAGGGGGTCCGTTTACTCACGTGGGTTCCCACATTGAGAGGTTAACATTTCCGTTGGGCAACACTGTGACGACGCCCATGGAGGTCTTCAGTTTGTCCCTGTAGGGGGCAAAATGTGCAGAGTCGTAGGCCAGGCCCACCCGGTACCACCTCCCTGCAAACTACACAGACCCACAAACACCCCTGTTCCGTTCAGTACAATGTTGCAGAAAGAGGAACTCTCAGGAGAACCTGGAGGGTTTCAGACGCTTCTGGTGTTGGTGTAACACAAGAAAAATGTGTTTTTCTAGTTTATAGGGAAAAAAAAGAATGAAAAACATAGATGTCATCAGACAGAATGCACATAAACACACCCTAGAGCACTGGAAGCAGGCACCGGAAAACACATTTGAGTCTTTATGAAAGGTGCCATTTAGTGTCTGCACATGTATTTTGGTGTTTCTGTACATTTTTAGCATAAAGGGCCCCCAGTGTACACTACATTAACTCAGGCAGATGCTAAAAAACTGACTGGATGGAGGGAACATGACAAGTAGTAACACAGAAAGACATGTTAGCAGCTTTCTTTAGTCGGACCAGACCAAGAGATGAAGACGATTCCAATAATCATTTCCAGCCCTGAGCATTGACCTATTTTAGATGAATTTGCAGCAGATGAGTTCGAGCGAGGTCATCGATCTCAGCTGTCTCGCTTCAGTTTATCCTCAGAATTTCAGGAGCTCAAAGACATATATTTCAATGTTTTATGAACTACTCATCCTGGTAATGTACCAATAGATGTGCAACTGTATTCCAGGAAAATGAAACACACACACACACACGGTCAGAGACACGCGTCACTCTCTTACCCTGGAAATGTTGAAATCTTTCTGAGGCTTCACGTTGGCATGTGCCAGCGTCACACACATCATCACGACGACCACGCTGGCCTTCATGGTGGAAGAGTCACAGGAAGCCGGACAGAGTGAAGCGATCCCAGCTGACACGGGTCTACCGAGAACAGATGCAGGTACTGAGCCAAACCTGGGCCAATGTTTGCCTTTGTCCTGATCCTCCCACCGTCTCAGCAGCCAATCACCGCGAGGCCTCAGCCAACAGTGGCCAAGTGTTTAGACGCGCACGTCCAAAATAACCCAAATTAGACCCCAGTTGCCTTCAGAAATAATGGCACCAATCTGCTTTTGATGGTCCGTTAGCATCAGCTGACCGTCATGTTCTAGACACCAAAAACAGGAAGGTTAACTTCTCCATCACGATGGATGGAAATCATAAGACAAAAACCTCAAATTTGTGATTTTTTCCTGTTTTTTTTCTCCCTAATGTCTGTAAAAAAGGAAAGAAATCCACTTTTGATCAAGGATCTCTTCCTGTGAGGAAACAGAACAGCCATCAGACGTTAAGTGAACAATTTAAACTGTTTTTATTATTAATATTTTCCTCCATTTGCAGCAATGTTTTTATATCTTTTTAAATGCATGACGTATACATCTATCTTTGAGTGGAGCCGAGGACATCGGTGTGTGTCACACAGCACACCTCACACGCCTCCTCTACACTCTGCTGCAGCAAGAGCTGCCGTCTGTGCAACGAGACAACAAAATTTAATTTAAATAATCATCATTATGATTTAAAAAAAAAAACTTACACACACACGGGCAAACATGATCACACGTGTTTCCTTCTGTAGCTCAGTGGGATGTTTCCGAAGACCAGGATGGATAAAATTATTTTAAAAAAAGAAATTCAAGTGATCAGAGGTACGAGGGACAGAGAGACACTGCAGGCAGCTTTTCAGTATTCTTCAGTCAGGGTGTTTGAGGCCTCTGAGGTAGAATTGCTCACTTTGGAGCTCAATTGTAAAGATAAACTACTAATAACAGTTATGCATCAAATTGCTTTTAAGGGTCAGATGTACTTGTCTCTTCGTTAGGTACACTGACACTATTTAAAAGCGATGTGAAATATTTAATTCGCATTAAGAAATTGAGGGAAACGAGCGTGAAAGCTCGTTTTCAGTAGGGCTGTCAAACAGCGCCCCCTGCAGGTCGCCCAGTCTCAGCACACCATCTCTTCCAGATGTTTCCGATTTCCTCTGCAGGAGTTTTTCATACAAGCAGCTGTAAAATCATCTCATGGACAAAACAACACAAAAACAACCCCACGACCTCCGATTGTCTCGCACTCACGCGTGAATTTCACTTTAAAAAAAAAAAAAACAACCACCAAGAATGAGAAAGTTATGACCTCCCTCTACGACGCACGCAAAGCCAACAAATTCAGCAGTAAAATGATCCAAGGAGTGTCAACATGTCTTTTTTTTAAAATCAATAATTTAAAGTCATTTCAGAAAGCAAAAACTGAAGCATCCTAGTCAGAGCGTGTGCTGTCAGGGCTGTTCAGTCAGGGCACCAGAGGAAGCTGCAGTCAGGCATCATAACAGCCAGACCGTGCCCTCTCAGACACACAGTCGCCCTCACCTCCATCAGACCACTGTGAGAACATCTCACGCTCATCATAAAAGAATAAATACTATCGCGAGACCTTGAACTAAGACCGGAGGACCAACAGGAGTCCCTCTGGCGATCGCCATCGGCTGGCCGCAGCCTTCAGAGTCGACCGTGGAATTCAGTCAGTGCAAAGTTCGAACCGAGAGTGCAGAAAAACGAGGAGGAGCGACGGCAGAACATCTGCGTATGGAACAGCTGCTGCCGTCAGCCAGCCTCACACGGGTGAGTCGGGATTACAACGTGAATAAAGACCAGAGGCTACAGGTTAGCAACAAAGACTGGGGGCAGAACAGAAGCTAGGAGGCAGAATGAGGGTCCAGGTGGGACCACAGGTGACTCCACTCACACCTGGCAGGTAGAGTCAGGCTTCACTGTGGGAGGACGGAAACATGAGTCGACCCTCCAGACTGGGGAATTCAGTCAGTCTGTTCTGAAACAGGAAGTGTTCAGCAACACAAGAAGGTTTGATCCTGGGACTTAAAGCCTCTCCGATGTGTGTGTGACGGGAATGTCTCATAAATACCAACAAAGAATCATTTCTACCTTCTACCACATCGTGTGAAACAAATCTGAATGAAAAACACAAACCAGGTGAGCTCACACTAAGGCACAGCCACCACCACCAACACACACACACACACACACACTTTCACACACATCCACAGGTCTACGACTAACGACAGACCCTGCAGGCCGTCCGGGCCTGAGCCACCCCCCTTCCTGATCCTGCAGCTGACATTAAAAGCTGCATTTCCACAAAGAAATTTGGATTCAAATAGGTCATAAAGCAAAAGAACCTGCCTGGAACAGAAGTGGCTAAAATGTAAACAAACACTGCAACTAAAGAATATTTGGTGACGCGGTTGAAACCCAAAGCTTCCGTTTCCCACCGGCGCTCGTGTGGTGCCGCTGATTATTGCACTTCCATCGTTACAGCCGGGTTTTATGAAGTCCCTTATATCCTTAAATGGTTCCTTGTGCCCCGTTGCTGCAGACCGGTGCAGCTGGAGTCGCCAGCAGAGGCTAAACAACAAGACATGCACGAGAGTCCTCAAAGCTCATTCTGTGCTTCCATACACATTTTCTACTAGATACACTATTCATCAGCATCCTTTACGTCTCTTCTCTGGAGCTCCTGCACTCTGGTTGCCAGGCAGCCGGCTGAAACACTGAACAAGATCAGGGCTGCTCTGCGTGCGTGCGCTCGTGCGTGTGTGTGTGTGTGTGGGGGGGGGGTGCATGTGTGTGTGTGTGCGCGAGCTGGGATTGCGATGCTACCTGTATAAAGGGTGGGTTTGGTTACTAGGTCTGTACCTCTGTGTGGGTTTTTGCTGAGGTAGGAAGAGTTGTTGCTATGGATACAGCCAAAGGGATGGATGTGCTGTGTGTGTGTTTGTTTTCAGTTTACTGGAGGGGAGGGAGGTGGATGTTTGTATTTGATTTAGCGGATATTTATGGAGCTTTTCGGTTGCGTGCGTATACAGGAGCAGTCTTGCATGTGTGTGTGTGTGTGTGTGTGTGTGTGTGTGTTGTGGTGGTCAGGCCGGTCATCACAGTTTGTGTTTCCCTGACAGTATAGACTGGTAAAGCTCTTCGTCTAAGCGGATATAGCGCCCTCTGCTGGAATCCAGGAAGTACAGTCTGTCTGACACCGTGGATGGGTTAAAACCATCCCGGCGCAATTCCGTCTTCTGAAACTTGAATGTTCCTGAAAAAATAAAGTCAATGTTTTAGGCTTCATAGTGTTATTAAGTAAGCAAATGCACAGAGTGAAAGACCGATTGTACCCGTCTTGTTGACCTCTGGCAGGAAGCGGAGGAACACGGGTCTGGCGTAGGGCGGCAGCGCCTTCTCCATGTCCTTCACAAACTTATCCAGGTCGGTGGAGTGGGATGGATCAGCGATGGCGGCCATTCCGGTCTTCCCTTCAGCCCCTGAGCACAGAGAGCGGCTCCATCATGTCTGGTTAAACCTGTCGGAGGCTCTGGCGAACAAACAGGTGAACGTGCGCGTTTACCTGGGACTTCGACTCCGTAAACAACCACATCTTTCATGTCCAGCAGCCGGCTCAGCGTTCCCTCCACCTCGGTCGTGGACACGTTCTCTCCTTTCCAGCGATAAGTGTCTCCGGTGCGGTCCTTGAAGTACATGTGTCCGTACTGGTCCATGATCAGCACGTCGCCTGCAGACGAGCGGTGGAATATTTCAGCTCCGTTCATCCCGACAACAACAGAGAGGAGGCAGCGTGTGTGCTCCTAACCAGAGAGATACGCGCTGTCTCCCTTTTTAAAGACGCTGTTCGCGATCTTCTTGCTGGTTGCCGATTGGTTGACGTAGCCGTCGAATCTCCTGAGCGGGTCGTTCTGGATGATCCGTCCGACCAGCTGACCCGGCTCCCCTGGAAAGTGAAGCAACGGGACGTGAAGCTGAAACATCCGAGGCAGACGAGGCCACGCCCTCACCCCCCTGGTAGCTAATCTATAAGCGGGACTGATCTCAAACCTCCGAGTCGTCTCTTCAAATGTGGCCCGGTTCTGGTTCTGGGGGTGTTACCTGGTTTACAGGGGATGCAGACGCCGTCGGGCCCTCTGATGAGCTCCATGGTCTCTTCATCAACTCTCACCAGTCTGATGGGGTAGACGTAGGGAAGGATCTGGCTGTTGAAGCCACACGCCCCAACCTGCCGGGAAGAAGACACCAACAGCAGCGTTTGAGAAGGACATCGGAGGAACAGCTGAGGTCCCGTCACACTGTCCGGGCCTCGGACCAACCTTGTTGTCAAAGTTGCCCAGACTGCAGTTGCACTCGGTGGCTCCGTAGAACTCTGCGATCTGCGGGATGTTGAAGCGTCTCATAAACTCCTCCCATATCGACTGGCGCAGGCCGTTGCCGAGCGCCATGCGCACGCGGTGTTGCCGCTCGGCGTCTCGGACGGGCTGGTTCAGAAGGTACCGGCAGATCTCACCGATGTACTGCACAATCTGGGGAGAACAGGCGAACAGGTTCCGACGTCAGGCCGGCGCGACCACAACCAGGCGACGCCCGTTGCCAAGGTTACGCTTACGGTGCAGTTGTATTTGGCGCAGTCGTCCCAGAAACGGGAGGCAGAGAACTTCTTTCTGATGACGACCGTCATGCCGTGGATTATACACTGACCCACTCCAACAATGTTGCCTACAGACAGAAACTACAGCCGTTAGCTTCCATCGGCAAAACCTCCTGATTATCATGAGAAGTTAAAACCTGATAATCAAGAGTGCTACTAAGGTGTTCTTAATTAGTGCTTTTATTGTGGTATTCCTCCCAGAAACATCCCTGGCCCTTTCATAATAAAAGTCCTAACATGTGAGGCTTCATAATACAAGCAGAGTGAGACGTGTATAAGCAATTAGCCAATTAGCTAAAACAAATGTAACACAAAGTGATTGACAGAAGCAAGAATCAGTCTGTTAGCAAGAGAAGCTGCATTTGCATCAGGTTTTACCTGCAGAGTGATAGAGGGGAAGGCAATCGTACAACACGTCATCTGATGTCATCCTAAAGCCGTAATAGACCAAGGCTGCCATGCGGTAGTACCTACAAAAACAAACACCAGCTTGTGAGACAGAGCAACAAGTTTTCACGTATTTGCCTTTTTCTCCGCTGGTGAGATCTGCAGGGATCAGCAACGCGAGCAGCTGCATTTCCTGCCCGTGTGTTTATAAGCCGCAGGGCTCCCTCCTACCTGCTGTGAACGACAATAGCGGCCTTCGGCATCCCAGTGGTTCCCGAGGTGTAGATGTAGAACAGGCGATCTGAAACCGACGGCACGGGAAGAGAACGCCGTTACATAATGGATTGAGGCAGATGCTAATGCTAGCTTGTTGCTAACGCTGCAGAAATGTGTGAGAAAAGCATCCAGATCCTGCTGGTTATCTGCAGCGATTAGCACCAAGCGCGTTGCAGATAAGCAGGATCAGGTGTACAAACACGGACAAAGGTTGCAGAATTTATGAGTGCTGATGTCAGGGATAGCACGGCCCAAACGCAGCCAGCATGAACTCGTATTATCAGGTACGGGTTCTCACCAGTAAAGCAGCGCTGCGGGTGTCTCGGCAGGTGAGACGGGGCGGCATCCAGGAGTGAGTCCAGGTTCTCGGTTCCCTGGGGGACACGTTTGTGGTCCCAGTCTCCAGAGCAAAACATCTGCACCGCCTTCCCCATTGAATTATGGACCTCGCACACGGCTACAAGAACAGGATACACAGATCACTTAGAGAATGGATGCGTTTGCATCATTATAGACAGGAAGTGAGCGGCAGCTCCTGAGAAAGCCACTTCCTATGGCGACACAGTTACTTTCATGCCTAAACAAAGTCAAATTAGTGTTGTTGTTGTCGTTATTGTTGAGCTGCCTCAGGTCAAAGAATCAGTAGAACTTGTCCTTTCAAGGATTAAAATACTGTACATCCATTCATTATTATTCCGCTGTTTCAGTCGGGCTTCATGCTCCCGGTGATCCCCGCGGCTTCTGTCTGATCGGTGTTTTACCTCTTCAAGCTGCATATTACTTATATTAGCATGATCAGCACATTCAAAGAAAATAGCAGAAAATAATTTTCTTTTAATTGATATAATATTGATATATTTTTGAGGATTCTCTCCCGTTTTACAACCTGATCTTCGACTGCAGTTTTCAACGCAGCCATTTTCCTTATCATCACTTTCTCTCTTTATCATCCATTAGCCATTTAAAGCTGCTCTGGCTGGCAGTAAAAACCCCTCCTGCAAAACCAATAAAGCTTTAATGACCCCTCCGACGGCCCAGACCAGAGTCGATCAACAGCAAATGTAGCCCAACAGCTGAGATTTGGCCGAGGTCGCTTTAATAAGTCGCTCCTCAATCATCAGTTAGAGCACATTAACATTTTAACCAGCACTAACTACAAACAACTAGCGTATTAGCTACAGTTAGCCCCAGCTGACCAATGTCTGCTCCTTCCTGAATTAACTGAGCCATTTCAGGAAAGATCCTGAAAGCTCCACGTATGAATGCTTCGGTACGATCACCTGTCACCTCCTCCTCCGTCGGGACCACTCTTACCGTCAGTTAACTCCGAGCCGAACACGACCGCCTTGGCGTTGGAGATGGTGACGCAGTGGACCAAGGCCTCCAGCCTCAGGTTGAAGTTGATCAGAGCAGCTTCGACTCCGATCTTGGCCATGCCGAGCCAGAGGCCGACGTACTGGGATCTGTTCTCCATGAAGAGAGCCACCACGTCGCCATCCTTCAGGGAGAAACGTCCAGAAAGGTTGTGGCTGTAGCTCAGGTCAACGTGACACCACACAAATGGCTGTTCCCACCTTGAACCCTCGCTCCAGCAGCAGATTGGCCACCCTGTTGGAATATTCATCCAGCTGCCGGAACGTCCATCTCTCCCCGGTGCCCTCGAAGACGAGAGCGGTTTTGTCCCCATGGCGACGGACCGTCTCGGCAAAGATCTTGGGAATGGTGTTCTTCTCTCTGAGATGACGCCTGACGTTCATCTTGACCCGCAGAAGCACACTGGCCGCACTGAGCATCCGAAGGAAAGGGAATTTTAGAAAGGGAACAATTCACCTTCAGGCTCAGCTGTAGAATATTAACGTTGACGTCGCTGCCCGATGCAGGAGGAGGCGGAGCTTTGTTATTGTGGGTATTAGCCTGAATGACAGCCGAACCGTGGCCGTCGCTCTTCAACGGATTGTTGGGAAACTTAACTGGTTTTTCTGCTTTTAACAGCCTCTTTCTGCAGTTCGCTGCTCTGCAACTACGAATGCGGTTAAGTCAACAACGCTGTGAACAAACGAGCAGTGAAACATGCGTCAGGAGGCCACGGCGTCCTGGGAACCAGGAAACACAAAAGGCGGCGAACACCTGAGCTGCAGGGAGGGAGGGGAGAAGGTGGGAGGGTGCAGAGGAACTTCCCTGATGTTGGTGAAGCCAGAAACTTCCAGGTTTAGTTGGGTTGTGTGTCTGGAGTTCTGGGTGTCTGGCGTGGGAGCAGATAACTCATCACATCTGCTCTTCTGGCGCCTGACTAGTTTTTATATGTGGCCTCTAGACTGGATCAGAGCTACTGCAGGACACGTCCCCACCCAGAGCCCGAGGGCAGAGTTCACGTCTCTTTACTCACTGTAAATCTCTGCCAATCGTCCTGGCGAAGATGTGCAGGAACCTCCATCCTCCGCTCCCCAGGTAGAAGATCAGGATGGCGGGCAGAACCTGGTACCAGGGCAGACCCACCAGCAGCCTCAGGACAAAGAGGAGAACGGTGCAGCAGGCCAAGCGCATCATCTGCAGGAGCACAGCAGGCGTATAAACACGAGCGAAGATACTGGCTGAAGTCAAGGACACTTGGAACGCGGCCTGAGTGCAGCAGGGGAAAGGTCCCTCACCCACCCTGGAACTGCGTCTTAACAAAGAGGCAGGAATGTTATCTGCTGTTTACACACTCACATTTCTGTCCTCTGACTCAGCTCAGCCAGTTTAAACACTTCACCATCAGAGCTGCAGGATCAGGAGCTCCTCACTCACACTCGCGTTCATTTCATTCATCCAGTAACTTTATTGATCATCTCACCAACTTAGAAAGATGAAGATTGGACCGACTCCGGGTCCCAGTACTAACGGAACCCAGAGAGTCGGCGGCAGCTTAGATGAATCGGATCAAAAAATAGAATTAATGTTCACTTTTACTGTGTTACATTTTTTTTAAAAAAGAGAGCTATTTGAAACGCAGACGCGCGCTGCAGACGTGCGGTAACGGAAGCGCGGCGGTTTCATCCGCACACGGAAACATAGGAAAAAAACAGGTCGCATCATATTGCGGTAGCGCAGAGGACCGTTGGGGAGGCTCGGCCCCCGCCGCCATGTGCGCCTCAGGGCCTGCGAGCAGGTCTCTGGCTGGGAGGCCTGCTCCGAGGCGGCGGTGACAGGCGCGCCGCAGGGATGCGCGGCGGAAGGCGCGCACCGGCTTTAATAGCGAGCGAGCGTTTTTTGAGGCGGGGGCCGTCTCCTTGGGGGCGGCGGAATGTGGCGTATGCGTCGCCACGATTCACCTGACGTTTAAGAGCTCCGCGGACGCTCGTCCCAGCCGAGTTTGGACAGAAAAGGTTGACAGAGGACAATGGGGGCGCAGCGATTATCACTATTCTCGGGGAGGGCGCGCACAGCCGTAGCCCCCCCCTCCTTAATAAATAAATATATAAATACCTTACACCTCCCTGCACCATGTACGTCAGCAAAAACAATCCGGGATGCGAATCTCGCCGTGCGCGTTCTGATCGGCTTAGCCGGGCCGTCGCTCCACTCCCCGGGATTCCCTCCTGCCGTTAACGCGCCGCGGGTGCTGCTCCTCTCCACCCGATCAGCTCCTCACACCAGCCTGCTTTCGTCCTTCGACTTTGACCCCGCGATCATCATCATCATCATCATCATCATCATCCCTCCATCGGTGCGAAGGCTGATAACATCCCGGGCTCCATTCTGGCCGCTGAGCTGCCGAGCGAAGCGCAGTGAAATGACCTTATAATTTTCTCCTCTGCGCCCGCCCACCGCGTCCGGAATCAGCTCTGACAGGCAGGAGGCTGCACCAATCAGGGGACGACACCCACCCACCCCGGAACTATCCGGTAGGGGCGGGGCTTCACGACAGGGTCCTGCTGCTTCCCGTAGATTCATTCACCCCTGTGACGGCGGAACAAAGACACGAGGACGCACTAAAGATATTTAAGACTGATGAAACGCGATGATATATATAATATATTATATATATATAAAACCCACAAGTGTTCAAGTGTGAAGAGCAGGAAGTGACTTTGAGTCCCAAGGAGAATTTTAGCTTCAGCATCTTAAACAGTTCCACCCAGTCAACATGTTGTTCCCTCAGGCAGAGGGTGTTGCTGGACCTTTCCAGCTGGTGGACCTGGAGAATAAGCACCTTCCAGACTGGAGAAAGCGATGGACGGCGCCGAGTCAGCAGGTTTAGGCCGCTTTCTTTCAGCCGCGGTGACAGATGGGCATAAATCAGACCCGTCCTGGAGTCAGAGGCCGACGGTTCACGCGGAGCTCCCGATTATGTAAGCAGGAAAATGAGCAAAGACCCACAACAGCCTGCTGGGGGGGGTTACAGGCTACAGGCAGGGTTGAGTGGGTGCAGACGCCACCCGAGTCTCAGGCGAGCAGAGGTGAAAGACGGGGTGGGGCGAGAGAGGGACCAGGGCGACCTTTGTCCTGAAGAACACATCGATGTCAGAGGGGAACGTTTATGACTCACAGCAGAGAATCCTGGAAACGCTGCATCAGAGAGCCGTGTTTATTTCATCTTACACGGGAGATAAACACATTTACAGAATCAACATTCATGGAAGATCGTTGCTAGCCAGGAAACCAAGAGATTCTAACATTAGGACAAATTGAAATGGGAGGTTTGAGAATATGTGTGCAAACATCTGCCGGGAGGAGCAGGAGGAGCAGGAGGAGCAGGAGGAGCACTGCCCTCCCAGTCCGAACAGAACCACTCTCCCCAGTATAAGTGCCCCAACACCTCAGTCATCCAGCTCCAGACCAAAGTGGCTGTAAAGATCTCGTGTGGTCGTTCCTCTCAGCGCCGCTGCGACACAGAACAGAGGTTAGATAGAGGACAGTGGGACACAGACTGGTTAAAGTCACTGGTTATAATGGGAACATGGGAGGAAGCTTGTTTTCAGATTGATTGAAATTCTCCAAAATAATCTGGAATTTGTTGAGTGAGAAGCTGAGAGACAGAGGGACAAGTGAGGGACAGAGGGACAAGTGAGGGACAAGTGAGGGACGGAGGGACAAGGAAGAGACAGAGGGACATGTGAGAGACAGAGGGACATGTGAGGGACATGTAAGGGACAGAGGAGCATGTGAGGGACAGAGGGACACCGACAGGGACAGAGGGTCAGTTGTATCTCGTCTCATTCTTGCCCACCCATCTCCTGGACCCACTGACAACAGCAACACAGTGGTTTCCATGTGGGCTCTTTGTGACGTGTGTGTGTGTGTGTGTGTGTGTGTGTGTGTGTGTGTGTTTTAGATAAAGTGAGAGGACAAGAGGATGACTGCTGGCGTTTGTGTCCCACAGTGTGAGAGTGAGTGTGTGTCTTGTGTCAGTGACGTGAATGAGTGTTATTGTGTCAGAGGGGAAACGCCGCCTCCGTCCACAGAGGTCGTTATCATCCCGACTGTTGACTGCAGCCACATCAGCAAACCTAAAGAGACAGCTGGCGTTTAACGTTGCGCTTCTGAGACGCCATCAGCAGGGTTAGCTGAACCCTCACACACACCCTCACTCACACACCCTCACACACACACCCTCACACACACACGCAGCCACGCAGCTGAACCCATGTCAGAAATACTCAGGACGGTCACGTGCTCGCGCTCCTATGGTACCTACTCAATCTGGCCGTTTACAGACAATCACACAGATATTCCACTAAGTTTTACCCTCTTCGTTTTACTGAAGATAATTAAGGACAAGCGCGCAGTTAATATGATTACATTAAAAGATTTCTGGACTTTCAGAGGCAGGAATGTAAAAGGTGGAAGAGGAACAAAACACACATCATTTAAGTGGATTTTTAGTATTCTTTATTAATGCTATTAATTAATTTATCTCTGCACCTACTGCCTCGCCTTTTTCCTGCTAAGAATGAACGTTTCGGTGTTAAAGTAACTTTAGAATATGAGAGAAACAGACGCATCTCTGTCGCCCCCTAGTGGCCGAAGACCGACATAACCCTTATTTCGAGAAAACGGTTCTTTCCTTCGTGAAATGACTGGAATTATCCTTTTTAGAAACAAACATGAGTTAAAAACTCTCCCTGTGGGGATGAGACTGGTTTCTTTTGAAATGAAGAACACTTCTGCAGAAAAATGTGGCTGTTGAAACAATAACAGTAATCACCCACTGTAACACCATAAAACACCAGTGGAACTATTTGAGGTACATCTGATGTGTCTTTACTTTCATTATAATGAAGCTGCTCTTTGTTTCAGTTAGCTCATAATATAATATTCTAATCAATATATAATAGTTATTTAGTGGGGCTACTGGAATCAGGAGGCATTAAAAGCAAACAAGGTGAGGAAAATATGAGACTCATCTGTAAATATAAACATCAAGAGTTAAACTTCTAAAACGATGATTTCTCTTACCAATACGGCCCAGAAGTGCCTGTCCAATATCTTTGATGTCATTATATTCATGCAGCATATTAATATGATGCTCCAGTTCCTTTTCATTGTATCCCCTGTGGAAAAAAGTGGATCTGTGAAAATGATGTCTTGACGTGACACGCGAACACACGTGAATAGAATAATCTCAGAAATATACAATTCACTGAAAAGAAAATTGTCAGCTGCTGTCGATAGGAAAGAAAGAAAGTAGTCCTCACTCCGCCTCCAGCTGGGTGATTTCTGCATCCAGCTGTTCTCTTCTCCTCTCCAGCTCCTCCATCTCTTCTGCAGGACCAACTTTAGCAGCATCAGGCGACACTTGAAGCTGGACAGGTCAAACCGGAGGACAGAACATCTGGAGTAAGGGCTAAAAAATGTGTATCTCGAACACAGAGACGTTTACTTACAGGTGACTTGAAGTTTGAATGTACTTTCCTGAACGTTGAGAATGGAGTTCTGAGTAAAAGAAAAAAAAAAGGAAATGGCAACAATAAGTGCATATTATTTCCAGTACATTCAGACAGCAATTTATATTATTTCAATAAACACTGATTTCACCTTAAGTCAGATATTAATACATATACTAATACTTTTGTTCATCACAAGACATTTTCAGCTATTTTGTTAGGCCTATTCCCCAAAAGGGCAAAATTTAAGCTCCTTTTTGACACCTTACAGGGGAAAGCATCAGTACAACTAAAGCTAGCTCAGCTGTTAGCGCTTAACTAGTTACCTTTTCAGTGATCTTTCCATTAAGTCCTTCCCTTCTGGTGTTGTGCTGACTTTTTCCAACACGGACGTAGAAACTGAGCATTTATTTTCACTTTCAAGGGGCAGATTTGAACTCATATTGTCACAAACTGCTGTGATGAAGCCAAACACCAAAGATGCAACAAGCCCAAGATAATGTCAACTTCGGTGTCACTTCTTTCCAAGTGTCCGTTCTCAACCTTCCCAACGCGTTACTGATATCAAAACCCCGAAATTTAGCATTTTAGGAAACACTGTTGCTCACTGTCGGACCTCTTAAGGATCAAAATCAACTATAGTGTTTAAATATTTGGCAAAGAATATATAAACTTATTTTTCTTCTTCGTCCGTTTCCATCTTCTTCTTTAGGTTTCTAAGGCGGTGACAAACTATGTCGAGAGCGCGTAACTGCCACCCTGTGGTCAGTGGTGATAACTGCAATGGCTTAATTCCACTTCTTCTTCTTGAACGACGATGTTTATGTAGAACACCGCCCCCATCTGGTGTGGTGGAGACATGATTCATCGCCGTGTTTATTCGTAAAACAATATCAGACAGATTATTGTCATAATTCCTCCAATTATCCCAGTAGTCAGTGAAAACGGCGCAATTCATCTGTAGGAATTACGTGACAGCTTATGTTTGGTTATTGTTTTGAATCCTACGAAGTCTGTGGGATGAATTGTAAAGCAACGTGGCAAGTATCCTTAGGTAATAAACGCACTATTTGCACTATAAAGAGCCTTGAGAAAATTAGTCAGATAAAATATTTTTGGGTGAAATGTTGGTGAAAAAAATCCCGAACTATAAACACGTCTTTTGATATTCTCGTTTACTAGACATGGGCAGCAGGGGGCGCTGCAGTCCCAGAGCTGATTCATACCTTCTTCACTAAATTTCAGGTCTATGCATATTCATTATAACTCAGGGCAAACATTTGCCCCCACAGCACCATATTGAATTTTGTTTCCTCAATTTCCTGTTAGCGCGTCTATTTTGGTTCTAATTCTCTTTTTTCCTTTTTATAAAGCAAATGAGTCATTCAACGCTGCAGGATCACAACATAAACTCACCACCTTTCCCCCTCCTTTTCTCTCCCTACCTCCTGTGAAGGAGCCAGGCTTCCTGCTCTTAGTTCCCAGAGTTCCCGGCCACTGGCAGTAGAATGCTGGGAATATCCGGAAAGGAAGGGGAAGTGACATCACAGCCGTGACCTTCCGTACCAGGCCAGATTACCTGTCGCGGGCCAAGAGCTGCCAAACAAATGCACACACACACACACCACACACACACACACACACACACACACACACGCACACACGCACACACACCTACGTTAAAACCTAACGTAAAAGTGAGAGTGTTTACATCAGAATTCTTGTTTACATCATCAGCGCCTCATCTGACGGGTTCCCGTGGCTGCACACAGGTGGCACACAGATGGCGCTGGCTTTGCACACAGTTAATGACCCACGGAGGGGATATTTACACAATCAGAAGGTACATTCTTCAGCTGCAACCTCTGCAGGACACACACAAGCCCACACGTCTGCACAGATGGACAAAACCGGGTCAGAAAGCCTCCATGTAACGCACACACATCACAACCTACTGGGGAGATGTTCATTACTAGTGCTAACTAATGTGGCCTTAAAATGAACATTTAACCAATAAATTCTTTTAATACATCCTCAAATAACAACTCTAATAACAGTAGAATTACATGAGTTTACAAGAATCATGATTAATGCTTCAGGGAAGAAAGCTGGAAATGGACAAGAGTTACGAATTAGTCATAATAAACCATAAATCTGAGCAGAAAGACGCATTATTGGTTTATAGTTGTCCAGAGGAGATTTAACATAAATATGTCTCCTATCTTGAAAGGGAAAGGGGAGAGGAGAGGTGTTCAAAATGTCTGTGTGTGTGTGTGTGTGTGTGTGTGTGTGTGTGTGTGTGTGTGTGTGTCATTATGCAGGGTGATAAAAGAAGAAGGGATCCTCTGGTCAGCTGCTGCTGCCGTCTATTGTCCTGAAGACAGAGGGAAAGACCCCTATCTCTCTCTCTCTCTCTCTCTCTCTCAAACACACACACCACACACACACACAACACACACACATACACACACAGCTTGTGTTGGACATCACTTTCTTTCCCCCCTCAAGTTCAACTCTGATTACACGGCCAACTGGCAGACCTTAACCCCGACATTTAAAGACCCTGGGACCCCCCCTCACACACACACCCTCACACACACCTCACACACACACACACACCTCGGCGCTGCCATGCCAGCAGTCTGAGATCCAACAGATGTTTCTTTCAAAGCAACAAATGTCAGAAGAATCAGAAAATTAAGAGAAAGAAAAATCCTCAAATGTGATCCTCAAATGCTTAAAAATGGCATAAAAAAGTCTTTAAAATGAAACTTAATGGATCTGACTTTGTTAAAACATTGAAAAGTAATTAACTAAACATACCGATGCATAATAAGTGTTAATATTAGATATTAAGCAGTGAATCATGTTGATAATCTGTATGTAATGATTATTCAATACAATAAAAAATCCAGAAATCTACAGATTTAATCCATAAATCAATATTTAATCAATAATGTCAATCTTTACTCTTTCAGTAAAAGTTTGTTTCTGCACAGTTTCTGTTCAAATCTTATGTAAAATGACAATTTTGCCCTTGTTGCTGCAGGACGGCTGCAGGGACGAGGCTGCTCTTTGCACAGCCCTGCAGCCAAAAAGGAATTCCTGGAAAAGCAGCTCAATTAAACCAACAAGAGTGCTGGTAATTAGTTGTTTTCCACCCACTGAGAACTTTCATTGTTTTGAATGAAAGATGTTTTATAAGAGGAGGCGATAAATTCCGCCAGCTCACAGGAGTGGCCCTGAAAGAATCCCCTCTCTGCCTTTGTGTGTGTTGCGTGGATTCTGCTCACGTCGCTGCTGAAGGTGCTGAGCGCTGCACAATCCTGCGTCTCCTCCTCGGCTCCCCCCTCAAAATCCTTCCCGCCTTTTCAGAAACTAAAAAGCAAATGAATTTGAATGAGTTTTGTGCCGAACGGGCTTCAATACTCCGCGTTTTCCTCCAGTCCTGCAGCTGTCAGTCATCACATTAGGCAGGAAGGAGCAGGGGCGGAGCTTATTATCTCTGTGGCGTGTTCCTGCCTGGTGACCCCGCCAGGTTCCTCTCACCTCAGGCTTCCTCCCGCTGTCGCCTAACAAGGCCGTTAGCGGCTCCTCTCCATGTTGCAGCCCAGAAATGGTTGACGGCACCAGATTCCCGCAGCCTCCTGTCAGGCAGCATCTCGCCACGGTTCTCAGGAACCTCCTGGAACTTTCTTCTTCCTGTTTCGGTCTATTTTCCTCCCTTTTCCTTCCTCACTCAGCAGCCCTGTTTCACTTCATCCCTCTAGACATAAACTCCATCTCCACTCACTGCCAGTGTGTGTGTGTGTGTGTGTGTGTGTGTGTGTGTGAAGGGGGGACAATAGGCAGTAAGGGGGCTGCCTGAATAGCACCATTGAGTCTGTTCAGCCAAACAGAAAAGCATCTTCCATCTCACTTCAAACCCTCAGTTTCACTCTGCACAAGCGGCTCTTTATTCTCCATAATTACACACCGACACACACATACACACTTCTGTGCGCACGCAGGGCCGTGCATATTTATAAATGTATGAATGCGCTAATCACAAAACGACCACAGGCTGACTCTTGACAGCGTGGAACCGTGTCAGGCGTCAGATGATGTTACAGCTCAATATTTGCTCCAACTCACAGTTTAAACTCGTTTATCACGATTCCGTGAATCCCTTTGATGTTCCTCCTGATGTTTCGGGAGAACTTGTCCCGCAGCACCACGACGCTTTGAGATGTGTCGACGTGTTCTTCCGTATTGTTGGGCTGCACCGAGCTGTCGGACAAGATGGGCCCATTTTCAAAAAACAATCGCTGGGGCACAGATGGAGGCCAACGTCCAGAACCGTCTGACCCTGATGACTGAGAGGAGCGGAACGCTGCAACAGCTGGGGTTCAATGGCCGCTAGCCACCTAATTCACCTTCGAACAAGAGGTATTAGCGTAGCCAGCCTGTCAAACAAAGGCTGGGAAGGTGCCGTCACAGAGCGCCGTATCAGCGACAGGGTCCAACCCTGACCCTGCCCGTTACAGTGGGCCGTTTAAAACCCACCGAGCTCGTTAGCCTACATCCAGCCGGCTCTTTGTGTGTCCGGCACACTGAATCATTGTGTGGGAGGATAATCCACACACACGGTCACTGTTACAGCCGGTGGAGCAACACCAGGGCCCGGCAGAGACGCACGGGCTCCACAGGCAGGGGCCAAACACTTGAGAACAAACCTGGGCAGAGTCCACACACACACACACACACACACACACACACACACACACACACACACACACACACTGAGAGTTCTGCTGGACTAATTCAATACACAGCAGTTCATCAGTCTACTGAACATGTCTGCCTGGCCATCCATCCATCCATCCATCCATCCATCCATCCATCCATCCATCCATCCATCCATCCATCCATCCATCCATCCATCCATCCATCTGTCCCTCCGTCCATCTGAAGCAGGACTGTGCTGGAATGGCATGTACCCAACACACACACCTTTGTTTCTCTGCATATGTGTGTGTGTTGTGTATGATATTGGGGGTTGTAGGAGCTCCATATGGGCGCACAACCCGCCCCCAACACACACACACCCCAGTCACAAACAGGCAGATGTCAAATGGGACGTGCCTCCCTGATGGGGCACAGGGTCACACTGCACAGGGGTAAATAACAGAACAGAAGGACAGAGAAATGCCTTTCCTGCCAACACACACACACACACACACACACACACACCACACACACACACACACACACACACACACACACACACACACACACACACACACACACACGCAAGCACGCACACAAACTGCTGCTGCTGAAACAAAAATACCAACACACAAATTGTTTGTCAAATTTCACTTCAAAGCAAAAATAATTAAAACAAAGAATGAAACAAAGAATTTAAATGAAGAGCTTCACTATCGTCTCGCCTGTTTATGTCAAAGTTACATCATTCCACATCGTGTTAGCAGCAGCGTTAGCAAAAGTGTTGGCAACAGTGTTAACAACAGTGTTAATAACATTGTTAATAACATTGTTAATAACATTATTATCAACAGTGTTAACAACATTATTATCAACAGTGTTAATAACATTATTATCAACAGTGTTAACAACATTGTTAATAACATTGTTATCAACATTGATGTCACAGTGCAACAGGAATATAATCATTGAGGGACGAGCTCTTCTGACCCATCTGTGACTCCATAAGTGCTGTTTCCCTTTTTTGGACGGGCTTCAGTCACTTTTGTCCTCTGTCCCCGCTGGACTGGTCCTGAGGACAAAACCTCTTCCTGTTTCACTTCTGCAGGTGATTCGGCTCCTTTCATCCAGGCTTTAGCTGGAAGTTCCTGGGAAACCGACCTGGATGAACAGCTCTGGTGGGCAGCTGCAGCTTCCATCATCAACTCCTCACAGACAGTATTTGTGTGTTATCACAGCCTGGAAAACGTGATTTTATAAACGATTATAACGATATGAGATAAAACGATTCATTTTAAATTTGACTGCAATCGTGAAAGATGCATGTGTGCAAGATAAACTAGTGAAGAAGAAGATGCAGCTCAGCTGGAGGACAGGTGTCAGTGGTGTGTGTGTGCCTGCTTTGTGTAGCTCATACCTACACACACGCACACACACACACACACACACACACGCACACACACACACACACACACACACACACACACACACACACACACACACACACACACACACACACAGTCTGTCTGAATGGCTGAATGGTTACGCCCGCGGGGCAGGAGTAAGGTTACTTTACATACTGCACTTACAGCTCTCTTTACCACTGGGGTATAAAATGGATTTGAATGAGAAAGAGGGGAACAGAGGGGTCGAGGGCGGGGGGGAGACGGGGGGGGAGACGGGGGGGGACTCCCTTTGTGTAACAGGAGGTCTGCTGCAGCTCTGGCAGGGCTGTGGAGATGGAGGAGCGGGGTCACTCTCCCGGCTCTCCCTCCTTCTGTCCCACTGTTATAGGCTGGATCCTCTGTCTCTCCCCTTCAGCCCTCCCTCCCTCCCTGCCTCCCTCCCTCCCTGCCTCCCCCCCTGCCTCCCTCCCTCCCTATTAGCATAGCAGCTGCCCGATACAGGGTGCAGGGTGGGGAATGGCCAGGTTGCTGTGTGCATGGTGTTTGTCAGAGGGAGGGATAGGGGGAGGATGGGGGTGCGAGGGTCCAGTCAATGGTGGTCCGTCTGGCCGGTGAATAGCAGCTAAAGCAGGCCCCTGCGAACTAGACAAAGGAGCTGGGAGGGAGGGGGGGTGAGGGAGCTGGAGGGGTGGAAGAATGAGGCAGTGAATGGAGCGCCTTGTCACTGGCGCTATGGAGAGAAGCTCAGAATGACCTGGAAGAATGAAAGAAAAGTTCAAAAAGGAGCGGAGGGCAAGAAGAGGAGCGGCCCGACCACCTGTCTCTCTCTCACTTTCTTTTAGCACCAGCAGACTCTGGGGGGGGGGGGGGGGACCCCCTCACTCTGCTGGGTTTGGCAGCAGACATGTTTTTGTTTTTGAAGAGAAAAATGTAGCATCAGCAGGATTTAGAGCTCGCTGTCATCCACCGGGGGGCTCTGGGGGGGGGCGTCTGGAATATAACAACCACCTTTACCTGGAGACAGCAACGTCCTGCTCTCTGATTGGTTAAAGCTGCCTTTAACATCCAGCACAGGCTGTGCACGTGTGCCCCCACAACATCACCGGTGTCGCTGCTAAGGTGGGAGCGGTCGTCACACACTTGCTCCGCGGCAGAGTTCCTCTTCAGGTGGTTCCCAGCCTCGCCGGGAGCCTCGGGTCACGATCCGAGCCGTTGGTTGCTTCATCAGAGGTGGCGTCAGCACGCAGGAAGTGGCGATCTCTCGGCTCAAGCCTTAACACGCTGAAGAGGAGCTATTAGATTGCATTTTGTGGTGTCACAGGATGTTCAGTTAATCTTTCAGCTCATGTGTGACCCTTCCAACGAGGGGCTGGAGCGTGGATATGAATATTTTATGAGCCGGCCAACAATGAGCTCCTGAATGGAGGCGGAGGATAATAGCACAGATGCTACGACGTGGACCCGCCGGCGCTTCCCCACGTCTCAGCTCAGCCCTGCAGGAATGCGTTGCTTCCACGCTTCGAGGAGTCCTCAGACAGCTCCCATCTGATTTTTCTCACACTGTAAGATCTCCTCCCATCATGCCCCGCTGCTGTCTGGCTCGCCACAGCAGGCCGCTCCGTGCACATGAAGAACCTATTAGGGGGGCCTTCGCAGGCGAGCAGCAGCCCCCGGGAGGCCAGCCAACTCGCTGTGTGAACAATAGGGGACCCGGCTCAACAAAAACATCCTGCGAGCAGCGAGAGGCTGGGAGGCAGCGGGAGGAAAAGGACGCCGCGCGGCGTGCCAGAGAGCCGACTCAGCCTGCCACAGTATCAAAACACAGAGGAGCTGCTGTTTGGAGAGCTGACTTTTCCCGCTGTTGAGTTTGACAAAGAAGTGCATCGCGTCGGCGTGCTGGGTGCGGGACATTTGAGCCGGGGTCACGGCCGGTCCAGCGGCGGCGGCGCTAACCATAGCGCGAGGTGCTGGTTGCCAGGGATGCCCAGACGCGCTTGAATTCAGGTCGGTTGTGAAACGCAGGCGCTCAGACCGCAGCCGTCGCCTCCGCCACCTCTGTAAACCTCTTTCCTTTCCGCCGGTTGACACCCATAATATGTTACGACACAAACTGGTTGGACGTGTAGAAACACACACGCTCGAGCTGCTTTTCCCACGACCCTCCCACAGACCTGAGAAATCGGTTGGGAGCTGGTAGAGAGGCGGCGAGGAGGATGCTGCAGCGCCCATTGAACAACACACCACATCAGCCCACATCAGGACACCCCAGATGACCGGGGGGGGGGTCAGGTCATCTGAGGCTTCCAGACATTCACCAAAAAAAGAGATTATGGGAGGCAAAATCAGAAGAAGATTTGAAGGAGACATTGGAGCAGGTTGTCAGTGGTCGGGAGCACAGGAGAGGAGTGTATGTGGTGGTTTGGGGGGGGGGGGTAATATAAAACCAGCTCTCCCAGCACACACAAGGGAGGGGTCCCTTCTTTAAACCAAGCCTACCCACAATGCAGTGGGCCCTTTTATCCCAGCAGTGAAAGGATGAAGCCAGATGAATGACAAAAGGGAGAGAATGGGGATCTGGGTTGGGCCCCAGCTGGGCGGGTGGGGGTGGTGGTGGGGGGGGGGGGGGCCCTAGGAGGTGCATGAAAACTCACGGGAGGAGGAGCAGCTCAAAGAAACGTATTCATACACAGGATTTTGAGTTTAATGATTTCTTTACTGGCTTGTACACAAACGTACAAAAATAATACAGCACTCATCTGACATCGCGTCATCATCACAGTGTGACAAACATTCCGAAAAAATCAAATACAAGCAAACTTGATGGAGCATCACTCAGGAAAATCACCTGTTCCCTCTCGCTTGAAATGAAGCAAGACCAGAAACACAAATTGGTCCAAAGGAGTCGGCACTTTTCTCCCCCTCTCACTCATGTACACCAATCCGGCCGCCGGCTCCATACGTCATAAATGTTATGACCCTGGTACACCGAGCGGCCGCATAACCGTGCAATTTAGTTTTTCTCGTCACGTTACAATGATCTTACCATCAAATGTATTATTCCCCTTTCAAATAAAACAGGAAGACAGCACTTCAGAAAAGAAAGTGCCCCGAGATATCATCATCATCATCATCATCATCAGCGTTGATATATATATCCATTATGTATATATACATACACCCAATCACAGAGATACACGCACCTTTGCCGAAAAAACACCGTGTTTTTCCCACAAAGTAACACACATTAGGACATTATCACCTGGAGCATATATTTATACAATAGTATTTTGTTGTGTTTGTCTCTTTTTTTTTCCTTATTCAGAAAAAAAAAAATTCAAATGTTGACACGTAAACGCCAACTTCTCAACAACAGTCTTCAGTGCAATATTCCCAAAAAAAATAAAATAAAATAAAATAAAATAAAATAAGGAAGAAAACATCAAGTTTAAGACAAGCGATGCATATTTCGGTTGTTGCCTGATCTCAGTGTGGTGGAACGTTTCAGTTACAGCTGGTGGTTCCAGGATCCTAAAAAGGGGAAGCTGTCTGTTCTAACACAGAGACACGAGGAGGAGGCCTCACGAGGCGCACGCACGCACGCTCACACACACACACACGCACGCACACACCAGCACCCCGTGAAGTGAGCCCGTGCTGCTGTTCTGTGAAGCCTCTTTACAGCTGTCAGCCGTTTGAGCAGTAGGATGGTTGTTTTAAAGGAGAAAGAAATAAGACCATTATTATCAAAAATAAAGAAGAGAAATACACAAGCAGCATCGAGACAAAGGTTAGGGTGGCCGCGACTTTTAAAAACGCAACAGGCAAGTTGGTCAAACCAAATTTCCTCCTTTTATATCCTGCAACAGTCTGGTATCTTTCGGAAAGTCTTCATTGTCCAGCAGTAAGCGGGTCCTGCTCAGTAGTCGCAACTATTTCCAAAGCCTTGGCTCCTGCAGTTGCCCCCTACAAACACTGGGGGCGCACAAGGCTCCACATTTTGTGCAATAAAACTCCCTGCATTTAAAAGTCATGCAACACAAATCCGTTTCTTTTGATGTAGGACTGATAAACCTCTAAGGAAATCAACGGCAGACAGAAATGAGTTTGGTTGTAGGTGTAGAATAAACTGTCCCGACCCGAAGCGCCCAGATCGCGGATGTTCTGGAGCCCATTTAAAAAAGGAAGAGACACACGTGGATGCTCGCACACGCACGCACACACGCACACGCACACGGGAGGGCAGAGCTGAGCCAGAGCCGAACACGGGAGAATACTTTACAGTCGAGGTAGCTGGCAAAAGGCAACCAAACAAAGGACAACACGAAGAGTCCTGTTAACGGGAGGAAGAGGAGGAAGAGGAGGGTGGCGGGAGGTCTTCACACGGGACAGTTTAGACTACGAGTCTGAAGCAGCTTGAATCACCCCAAATATTCTCATTTACAGAACCACAAGACAAATGCATCTTCTCAATGTACCTTCATAAATTATAAAGAAGCCTGCTTTCACAGTGATGACTATGCTGTTAATAAAATACTGAAAGGAGATTATAAAGTGAATTCCACGTTTGACTTGTTGATGTTGTTTCAAAGCGAAAGCAGCTGCTTCGTTTTCCTCCGATCACACAGTGGCCGTGCTGTCTCGCCCCCCAGGACAGATCTCCGTAAAGCTATTGTGTACAGTACTTCACAACAACGGGTACATCTGGAAGCGTGTTGGGAGCCCTATAGTCGCTCTTGGAGTCGAGAAAAAAATTAGAAATGAATGAATGACTTGAGCCCCGTGGTAGCCAACAGAGGGCAATCCTTCTTCTCTCCACGCGCCCCCCCCCCCCCCCTCACAGATTCCAGCATGCAGCCTTGCGGATCAAGTGCCGAGTTTCAGCGAAAATAACTTATTAAAAAAGCACGATGAGCAACAGGTTCGCTGTGCTGCTGCTGCTGCTGACCCCCCCACCCGCAACAATGAAACGATTCAACTGGACAGGAGACAGAAAACTGGGCCATCTGCACCCAAACACACACGCACGCACGCACGCCGACTTTTAGAGTTCTAGTAAAGACATTCATGAGGAAAGCTTTAGTACCAACAGTCTCTGTTTCGGATTGAAGTGTGTGAACCAGTGCGCAGAGGGCCCCGCTTGGTTCGGGGCGGGATGTCGTGCACGTCTGTTTCCTCTGAATAATTTGGCACAACTATGAAGATCATGGCAGTTTTGCTTTTGCTGGAGTCTGATTTTCCCGCGTGTTACAGCTTTATCCCCCTTTTTTGACCGATATTTGCTCTTTTTGTTGTTTTACCTGACAGCAGAGACAGATCACCGGGGCCCAGAGGAGTACTTGGCCTTGGTGATGAGGTATAGCACAATGTCCTGGTGGCCCCCGAAGGCGGCGATGTGTAAAGCGCTCCACCCTTCCCGGTTGGCCAGCCTGATGTCGGCCCCGAACTTCACCAGCAGCTTGACCAGCTCCAGGTTGCCGTCGATGACAGACTGGTGCAGGGCCGTCTGTCCTTCTGGCCCGAACGAGTTGACATTGAACTCGCAGTTTGTCATGTTTTGCAGCAGCGAGTGCAGCTCCTTGGTGTTGCCTTTCTTCACCGCCTCCTGGAAAACCCTCTGCGGCGCGGAGCAGGTCGAAACGTCCGCCTGGCTCATGGTTGCAGCTCGCTGGAGTTGAGAAGCGGTAATCCTTCCTGCGATGATGATAATAACCGTCTTCTCCTGGCTGAGGTGTTTCTGGTGACAATGCCACAGTCACAGCTGGATTATAACCAGTTAATAAGGCACTCTTAAAGTACTGAGACACGGGGTAAAGGGGCACCGCATATATCCAAAAAAGGACAAAAGACGAGATAACACACGTGGTGTGAAAATGTTATTTTAAGAGATCCTGAAATCCCTAAATCATAAAAAAGTTTGTGGTCCCGAGGTCCCCCTCCGTCACTGTTGCTGGTCGACTGGGTCAGGAGATGGAGAAGGGAGACACCTCTGATTTCACTCGGGGAACTTGGAAGTATCTCCAGTGGGCAGCCTCGGCAGACACGTCCCGGCTACACGGCGCTGCTCATGCGGTGTCTGTAAGAGACAAAATGTACAAAAAATCCGCATGAATCCGGATCCCTCATCAATAGACGTCGGGAGACTCTCACATTCCGCCACATCCAGGTGCCGGAGACGGGAGCCTCTGTGCGCACACGTTTTACGCACGGATTTCTTTTCCCTACAGAGCTGCGAAATAGAAATATAGGCACGGCCCGTGGCTCTTAAAGACTTACCTTTATATAATGGACGGGTCCGTAGGGCTGAAAACGGTACAAATCCAACGTGGCCCGGTGTGCGTCCTCCGCGGGGTCCGTGTGAGTCTCTGCCCGGCGCTGCGCTCAGGGGAAATATTTTACGCGTCCTCTATTTGCATGACAATACCATCCCAAAGAATGAACTGTGGAGGAATGGGCGGAAACCCGCGGAGGTTATAGGCTGTCGGCTCGGACAGGGGGAGGGACGAGGACGAGGACGGTGTGAATACGAGTGGAGCGGGCGTGGCCTAGTGGAGTAAATGGGGTGGGGGGGCAAAAAGTTGAGCTGTAATATTAAACAAGCCAGACGCAGAAGTATTGTGTCTGCGTCCGATCCCCTGGATCTGATCTCGGGAGAAAAGGGACGGCAGGAGCCGCTGAGGTCCATCAACGCAGCGTGAACGTCACAGCTCCTCTCCTCTCCATCGTGCACGCTCGCTGTAAAACGAGATGACGCGCACACGCTGAGGGATGCCACCCGCTTGACAAACATTTGGTGCATTTGGGTGCACAAATGTCGCCTGCATGTCCCGCAGCCTGCGCGCCGTGCTGGACCTCCCAACCAAATGGGAGGGGAGCACTAAACCCAGGGCCACAACAGGCGGCTATACATATGAAACACCTATGAGACTATAGGTGGGTTGTTTAAATCATAAACTGCGGATATATTCCAGCTGTTTTTTTCCTTCTGGGACTAGACTGTCGGATTTAAAACAACAAAAGCCCAGCGCTACTTCCTTTTTGCAAGTGAAAAGAGGTGACGCTGTGTGCAGATTGACACGCTGGTCTGACTCCCCCCTCCTCCACCACCGTGGGAACTGGGTGCTTCTGCGTGTGTGTGTGCGCGCGCGCGTATGCGTGCGTGTGAGAGGGAGAGAGGGGTGCACGCTGACAGTCAGAAAGAAAGCCTGTGGCCGTGACACTGGCTGGAAACCGTCCAGCAGGTAGATCCCAGCCCGGTTCTGCTGGGCTCGGAGGCCCCCAGCCCTGCTCCACCTCACGTACGCGACGCGTTCACGGAGCTGCTTTCTGCTCTGGTGGTTCGGTGGCTTTCACAATGTCCTCTTTTTCTCACAGCCTCCCCGTGAAGGTCACGTCTCAGTAAACATCACCACAGTTTTACTGAAAAAAGGTAACGTCAACACGGCTGCAGGAACCATTTTCACAGCCCAAGTTCTCATCTCAGCAGTGTGATGAACACCAAATAGGTGTGGAAGGACACCAAAACAGACCAAAACACGTTATACACAAATAAAACTATAGGTATAAATATGAAGTGTATTTTGTATAAAGAGGCTGTGGAAAAAGGGTACAGCCAAATATTTAAAATGGGACCAACCATGCAGCCGCTCACAACTACTATGAACCTGTTTACCTGTGGGATTTTCCCAACAGGGGTGTTTAAGAGTCCTCAACTTTCCCTGACTTTTGTTGTCGCTGCCTTGACTTGTTTGAAGTGAGCTACTGGAACAGAACCCTGAGGGAGCGCCGAACTCCGAAAAACATGTCAACATCCTCCCCGGGACACCGTGGCTGTCAGTGAGCCGGGCCAGAACGTGATGGTGCTCAGATCATCCATGCACGGGAAGAGACACACACACAACACAAACCCAGTCAAACATCAGGACTAGTGGACAGGTGGTTCACATCATTTGGGGTCCAGTAAATGTCCCCGGTTGGAATTTCATTGTGCTTTTTGGAACAAATGGCCACAAACTCAACAGACCTCGGCGTTATTAATTAGCAGTTAAAGTGTTGGCGAGACCGTTGGCCCGTGACCTCTCTTGTTGTCATGTGTCTTATGGTAATCTGCAGTTTGTGTGTTCTGGATATTTGTCATAGGCTCAGTGGACAATAGGACCTAATCCCATGGATTTTGGACCCAGCACTCAAAACGTAGAGCTCCATCAGGAGCACATTTCTGCAGTATGTGTTGCCTCTTTGCTTTTTTGTTGCACAGTTCTGACACATTAACGACTGCGTGGAGAGCCCAACACCCGCTGAAGGAAGTGCTCTCTCTGATATTTTATTCTTTTCTGCTGTCACGCACGATGGACATCTTTTAGAGGACATCTGTCCAGCATCAGGACTCCGGCTGCAGCGCGTCTGGAAGCCGGGAAACAGCAGCCAAACCTTTCTCTGGATGAGACGCGTTTCCCCTCCAAATCGTGACATTTGATCTCCTCTGGCGGAACCGTGCACAAAACTTGCGTGAGAAAAGTAAAAACCAGACGCAGATTAAATACAAGAAACAATCGGATTCATGTCAGCAGACGCATATAAACACAGTTGTACCGAAGGCTCAGAAGCCACGTTCATACAGCTTCAATTGGCCCCTGTGTGCGTGCGTAAAAGCACGATTTCCAATATTGTATCCGAATCTCTGCGCGGCTGAAAAAAAAAATCTCTGATTGAACCCGTTCGCCTAAATACGAGGTGGTTTGCTTCTATTTCTGCAGACATCTCTTTGTTCTGCTGCTGCGCCGATAAACAAGACATTTTTTTGTCCGGTGACACAGAAAGAACCCGGAATAGATCGAGTCGGAGCCGTGCGCTGCCGCCGTGGAGTGGCGCCGGGAGGCGGGAGGGGGGTGGGGGGGCAGCTGGCTGGAGCAGACGGAAGAGTCCGCTGCACAAACGCACCCCCGGAGAGGAAAGGAAAGTCAGAAAAGGGCAAAATACAAGAGGATTATGGCGAAATCATCACCTCTTTAAAACAGACAGTTGTGTAAAAGATGCTTTTATTTCTGTGCTGTAGGAGAGAGAGAGAGAGAGAGAGAGAGAGAGAGAGAGAGAGAGAGAGAGAGAGAGCGGGAGAGAGAGAGAGAGGTGACGTATCATTACGGGGGAGGGGCTCCCGGGTCCCGATTCATTCCGGGCACCACGTGTTCCCCGAGCGTGGGAAAGAGGCGAGCTTTTCTTCCCAGCAAAGAAAGAGCAAGGATCAAATAACACGGTGTTGCACCAGAAAGCTCTGCGCTCTGCACAGAGGACAGAGCTGCGACCACCCGGACAACACGCACGCACGCAGCCAGGGGTGTCTGCTTCATTCACGGAAATAAAAAGTGGTGATTCTACAGTAGGGGCAACACTCGTGTTCCAGTTAGAGGAACGCGTCACGTTCTGTAATCATCAGGTAATCATCAGTCCACCAAACCCCGAAAGAGCCAAGAAGAAAAAGAGTTTTCTTTTCCACAACAGACACACTGGTTATGCTGGAGGTCTCCCTCCTGGAGACACCCCCCCCCCCCCAGAATTCACCTGATCAGATGAAAAATGCTGCAGCCTGTTTCCAGAAACTCTAACCTGCAAATTCATCCAGAGCGCGACTGTGAAATCGGACATGATTGGACTCTTGAGCTCTCCTCCGTATCTCAGTTTGCTAAATTTCTCCTTTCCTCCAGGACCTTCTCACACAGAAGGTTCTTCCCTCTGCTGCTGCTGGCACTTTTAGACCAAAGAAGCCGGGAAACGGTGGAATATTCCCACCTCGGAGCGGCTGTATAAACCCAGCCGGTGAAACATATGCACGGCGGTGATTCACCACATGAGCTGTCATTGGAAATCCCTGTGGTTTTTTTGATGCACGTTAAGAAGTCGGTTAAATAAAGTGCACATATGGTTACAGTTAGGGTTTCTTGGATTTTATGGGCGCAAAACTCTGACTTCCAATGCAGTCTGGACCAAATGTGCTGGTCCAGAAAATACCAGAACGTCTTTAATTGCTCACTTTTCCACATTAGATCTTTAAAAACCCTGGTGGGCATCTCTCCTATTTTTGCATGATCCAGAGAGGGACAGAAGCAGCCGAGAATATGTGAAGGGATTTAGGTGAAACTTCCAAAATCATGGGTTTCTGGCCTCCAGTCTGCCCCCTAAATGACATCAGTGCAGCTAAAATGAGCTCACACCGCTCGTTAAAATCCCTTTTCCCAAACACACCAGTAGAATTCTCAGTTTGAGAAGTTACTCTTTATTAACACGAAGGCAGAATCAAAGTCCAACAGGCTGATTAAAATAAAGAAGAGAAAGATTCCGTCACCTTAAACTGCAACTCCTTAAAAAAATGTTGAACAATCCCTTCGTATTAAATGAAAAGAAATAAAAATGGCACGACGAGAGTAAAAAAGCTACATCACGGATGGTTCCCCCCCTCGGAAGATGCGACATTTGGTGCTTGTGCCCCCTCACTCTGATGTGACATTCCACGTTTGGGATGATTTAACGCTGGAATCCTGGAGCGCCACGTCTGTCGGCTCTGCAGCTGATTCTGGGGCCGAGACGTGCAAGAGCTCCTCAAACATGGACACGACTCGGTCATAGTGGGAGCCTTCCCAGAACACCTTGCCACATCTGGTGCACACGTAGAAGTGCGGGACCCTCGGCAGCAGACCGGGGGGCACGCTGTGGAGCTGTAGGGGAGCCCCCCCGGGAAAGGTCATTGTGTCGGGGTCCAGATCTGAAAGGGCGACCCACTGACAATGTTGAGAGTACCTGGGGAGGTCAAGGGTCAGACCAGGGGTCGTTTCCTCATCCTGTGCACACTCAGTGTCCCATTCTTGCAGAAATCCTGTGAAGGAACCAGTGAAACTGGGAGAATTTGCTACGACGACACAGAAACTACACAGAAAGAGCTGCTTCTTGGTCTGACCTTTCTGCTGAAGCATCCTGGCCATGTCCTGTCTGGACACCGCCGCATAGCGATTACTGTTGCACACCTTCAAACGAGAGAGCAGAGAGAGAGAGAGAGAGAGAGAGAGAGGGGCGACGCTTCATCAGGGAGGAGGGAGACTTTAACAAGGGTCCAACACAATAACAGGCTCAGAAAGACAATAGTGAAAAGCTCAGGAGCGACGGAGGACGTTGCTACAAACACGGATCACTTTTTAACAAACATCAACCCGGCAGCAGAGAAAACCGGGCTGTTAATATCTAAGAATATTCTAGTCCGAGTATCGTCTGTCCGAGTGTGGGTTTACTTTAGTGATAGTAAGGTAACTATAGTGACCAAAGTTCCCCCGTTAAAGCCAAAACTATCGCTTCAGTGTTAAAGTCAAGGTGCAAACTGGAGTTGACCCGTTCACACATGCGAGGAGAGGCTTCCTCAGGTGTTTGGGTGTGAAAGAGGTTCCGTGCATGTGTGTGTTTATGGCCTCGCAGACATTCACGTATCCATGCGGGCTTGTCCTCCGTGATAAAGGTCCTCCCTGGTAGGACATTAGTGATCTCGTTGACTGGCCATTGATACGCACGCAGGCACACACACACAAAATCCTGTAAGCCTTTCTGACAACAAGTCAGTGCTAAAAGCCTTGTCAACACACCTGAGCTCCACCCAGCAAACAACATTCCACTTAGAGGTGGGCTGTAAATCAACACACAGGGAAATTCTTGAGCGTCTCAATGAGGGACGGTTTGTTTCTGAGGGTGGGCAACGTTTAATGGGGAGGCAAAGGCGGCCTCTGCTCAGTGCGCATGTTCAAGGCATCAGTGGATGAGGTAACCAAGGTCAGGAGGAGAAGGCGGCGAGACGCTGTGAGAACAGCGGTGTTGTCATCTCCTCTGTGGGAACGAAGCTCATTTTCCCCTCGTGCACGTGTCTGGCTTCTCCAGAAGCATCGCAGGACGCAGTAGAGAGCACGGAAACGCCGCTAAAGCCTGGCAGCAGCCAGACACGGACCAGTCGGGTTCCCAGACTTGAGCAAGCCGTAACCTGCTCAGATCTCCTGAGGCTGGGCCACAGACCGGCACGCACGCATCAGACGCACGCAACTCTGACGGAAAACATCTACACGATTCATCGAGCACGGGGCCGAACAGCTGCAAGAGTCATCGGGAGTTGTGAGTCGGAGCCGTTGTGCTACGCTTTCACTTTAAAATATGGTCCCAACACAATGTCGGGGCACCGCCGTCATCAACACGGCCCAGACGGGCGAAGGAAGGGTGTGATGTCACGGGGTTTAGCAGCCGACGCGGCGGAAAGACGAGCAACGCCCGCGTTTACCGCTGCAGAACCTCCTCCGAGCTCCAACGATGAGCTCCGCTCCAGCTAATATTTATAGAGCAGCTCATTCAATGTACCTGCTGCCACGGCAACGGGAATAGGAAACGTATTAGTCCAACATCCCTGTGAGATCTGTCATTAATCGCAGTGCCCCCCCCCCCCCCACACACACACACTCAATATTCAATATCCTCATTATCATTATCCAGGCTGAATCCTCATTTTATTCTATTTTTATTTTTATTATTTTTAATATTTTAAACAGTGCTGTACGTTTCTTTGGGGAGATGCTAATTTCCCTAAGGGACACCCCCTAAAGGGATCAATAAAGTACCCTGATTCTGATTAGCAGCGACTCACAAACAGCATTTAGTTCTGTGACAGGACGAGATTCCAGGCTGAATCCCCATCAACCAACCACCAGAGGAAAGTTTTTCCGGGCAGGAATGTCTCAAATGTGGCTTGTTATTGAATCACAGTTTAACAAGGTTTCAACACAGGCTCAAGCGTTGCGTTCAGGCAAAACCAACATGTGCTTTTTAAAAAAAAAATCATCTTAAGTTACTGTAACTTTCTATGTTGCTTTAATTCCTTATTCAGGAGTTTTTAGAGAAACCTCCGGCATTCACTCGCTCTGTGTGGCCATGCCAGAGAAAAGAATGCTCCTCGCCGTGACAACAAAGGCTATCTAAAGTGTGATACTGTGTTTCAAAGGATGGGAGGTGGTGGAAAAGAGGGAGAAAAGGGGGGGGGGTAGTGGAAGGCTTGTAGGAAACAGAGGCAGGGGAAAAGGGGGGGGGGGGATTTTTCCCTAACGTTCTCAAACACACAGACACACGCACACCGAGCTGCTCACCAGGCTGCTCCCATGGGAAAATCCGAGACCAACCTCAAAAGGCGGCACTTTTGGGTAGGAGGAAGGTCACATGGTCGGAGCAGCCAATTGGCTGCCAGTGATTTGATTCAAATTGTGGTTCGTCAGGTAAGGGCCAGCGTGGGAACCCCAAGAGTGCCGGCAGGAGACGATTCGTGTGTTTGATTTAAAAATATGACGTTTGAGTCAAAGTTAGATGTGTTTGATTCCACCACCCAAAAGAACGTTGGTTCCTCCGGAAACGACAGAATCCCTTCCGTTTGCTCCATTATTCCACGTCTGGGTCCTCCTGTCAGAGAGACTCAAGGTCATTTATTCTCCCTCCGGTGGGAACAGACCTCCGCTGGAATCATGTCTGATATCTGAGCAGTTAATGGATCACAACGCCAGACGCCGCCGATCCCTCTTCCGAAGCCGGCGAAGTGTTGCTTATCGTGTCTGAGATCGTTCGATCCATGAATAAATAATCCAGGGATGGTTTTAAAAGCACTTCTCCCCGTTCACAGTCTAAACTCCCGGGGGCCACGAGCGGAACATCAGAGCAACACGCTACCTCTACATGTACTTTCCCACAGTGTCCTGAAGGCATCTGGCTAGTGTCGGAGCCTGACAGTCGCACATAATTACCGTCTCCGTTAACTAACCTACAGCAGCTCAGAGCAACCTGAACTTGGACCACAGCAGCGCCTGTCTGGGCTCGACATCGCGCACACACACGCACACACACACACACACACGCACACACACACACACGCCCCCCTTCTGTGACTCATTTCACTCCAGGACACATGAACAAGAACAAACGCTTGCAAAAGTTTACAACCACGCACAAGACGGAAAAACGCACACAACACAAACACACACACGCACACACGCAGACCAATTCTGATTTCAGGAGGGAGAAAAACAAGTGTTAAAATCGACTGGTTCTTCTGCAAGAATCCCGAAAGGCCAGAAGATGGTGAGGTGGCCCCGGAGGTCACGACTGAGCACAACAGGTCACCTCTGGTGTTGCAGAAACCCACAGTGAAGCCGAAGGAACGGCAGGAAGTGACATCGCTCTCGGAGGCCTGAGACCGTACAGGGCTGATACCGGCACCGCGATTTGAGAAGCTTTTGACCTTTTCTTCCAGGGGAATTCTCCTCCAGGTGCAAAGCTGCTGATCACCACTTTATTTGCATGAATGCCTACGTAATGATCAACTGGCTCAGTTTGAAAAAGGAGACAGAAAAGCAAGAACACAGGAATTCATGTGGCTGTTTTGTTTACTTTTGCGCCACAGACCAAGCGCTCCAGGGTTCCACTGACAGACCAACATTTCTGGCTGATGGCTTTGACCTTCTTCGCCATTGTTAGATCCTATTCTTACTGGAGGGGCCGTCTTTGGCTGAAACCGCATGAACCATTCAGACATTTTTTTTTGTCTTTACTACAGTAGTTTATGGTAAATAACGCTGTAAAATAAAAAAAGACTAAAATGGTCACAACGTTTTTCACGAAAAGGGGAGAAAAGCGTCACTTAAACTGATTCCGAACATTCCAAAACCCTTTTGAGAGATTTTACTGTCGCTCTACCTCCGTCGGTACGGAAAATACGCATCCACTCTGTGAGCTCACACCTTTGGCCACTGATGTCCTCTGTACGTATCAGCCCCCCCACACTTATTCCTTTTCTTCCCTCCCAGTTTGCTCCTCTAAACCCTTTATTGCGCCTCAGTAAAAGCGGTAATGAAGAAGGTAATGGTCTTACTGATAACGCTCTAGCCTTCTCACAAACGGCCCTAATTCTTTTCAGCCAGTCCATTTTGTTTTTTTACACACTCAACCTTCAACCCTCACGCCCCCCCCTCCAGTTCAACCTGTCTTCTCTCTGGTTTCTGCTTCAACCTCCCTTAGAACCCCCACTCTCCCCGTCTTTCACCTCTCACCTCCTCCTTTCTGCCGCTCTCCTAACACCCTCTCTCTCCCCAGACAACAGATCGCTGGGCTCCGTCAAAGCCCATCAGCTGAGTAAACCAGCGTCCTGAAAGGGTCCATTGGGACGGATGCTCACAGGGCCGTGAGTTTTTGAAATGGGATGAAACCCGCTCATCTCAAAAGGTCCTGTTCAGCGACAGTATTAATATCCATAACAAAAGGGGAGAACGTCCCTGAGATGCACTGAGGCCACGCCGGAGAGACGGAGAGCTCTGAGGCAAACTCTAAAGTATCTGTATTCATATTTTCTGGGAGACAAACATTCCAAAAGTCAGACGCTTCCTCCAGCACATGTGGAAGTTACTGAGGACTGAAGGTGGCCCGGCGTGAAGAGTCCAACACTGGGATTCTGACCAACCCACTACCTGAATGAATGTACACGGCAGAAAGATCTAAACGTCGGAGAGGAAAAATGCTTCAATGTTCGGGCTCATTCTGTGCCCACTTCCTTAAAATAGAACACAACTGTTCAAGAAACAGACGGCAGCTTCCGTGAGACTTTAACATGTGCAGAGGGACAGCTGGTTCTCTCAAACCCACACGGAACTGCTGACATTTGCTGCCCTCCTCAACGCATCTCCACCTGGTTTGAGCTGTTCGTGTTGACATTTGAACACATTTACAAGCTGAAACCATTGAAACGTGCAACCGGTTCTCATTCCCTCAATTTACCTGAGGAATTTATGCCTGCTTCCTTCAACGTGCCCCAACAACCATTAAACCATCATCACACCCGCTCGTCCTGCCTCCATCAGTCTGAACTTTCTCCTGCAATATTTATCGCTGCAGCAGTGCTTCACTGTCCCCTCCCCCACGTGCTTCTTCTCCCCCAGCATCTCTTCTTGATGAAGAGGCATGCAGGCATGCAGGGAATGTTATTGTAATGCAGAGTGATTCACCCAGAACTCTAAATATTGACGGTGGTGGATCCTGAAGGTGCTGCTCTCTCCTGAGGAGACACCAGCGGACCGACAGGGAAAAAGGCGTTCTACCTGAAATGATGAACGAAACGGCGTCACCACCACGGCTAAAGCTAACGAGATACTGGTTGACTATCCCCTTTTTAATAAAGAGAAAGTTGGCTTCAAATATAAGTATAATTCATATAAGAATAAGACTTCTCTGGCTCAAATTTGAATCAATTCACATTGTAATTCCTGCTTCTTCTTTTTTTTTTTACAGTCTCAAATCACAGTCGTATCCACCAGTGTGTGAGAAAGTTGTGTTGGGGTGTAAATTTACTGTTTTGTGAGACAATGGAGTGAGATCCTGGAGAAGATAGTGTGATTATTACTCTCTTATCAAACCACTGCTGAGCTTTTAGACCCAAACACACATCTATGGAGTCACTGTGGACCGGCTATGGGAGGGTGAGATAGAGGCAAATAAAAGAGGGTTAGGGCTTCGGGTTAAGTGGCAATAATGATGCAGAATAAGGCGTGTGTGTGTGTGTGTGTGTGTGTGTGTGTGTGTGTGTGTGTGGGTTGGGGGTTGTGCATGTGTGAGTGAGTTCAAACTCTGAACTTCAAAGTGTCTCTGGTAGCCTTGTTCATGTCAACAGGAGACACAGGAGAGGAGCATTAAAAACACAGGGAAGCAGAGGGGAGGGGGGGGGCTGAAAAAGGAAAGAGTAAAAAGGAAGCTTAAAGGAAAGAGAGGCCTGAGGTTGGAGGAGGGTTGAGGAGAAGTGGGTCGGAGGTGAGAGGTTGGGATACTAGGGCAGGGGAGGGGGGTAAAGTTCACCTCTAGTGTGAACGCAGTGAGGTAGAACCCCCCAAAAAAGGCCCGATAGAAAGAGTTCCTGTGTCGAACACCCTCTTAAATTCCACCCTTCCTTCCCTGCCCTCCTCTCCAACTCGTTCCCCCCCTCCCTCCACCACCGTTGCTGCTCCCTCTCTCCGCGACCGGCCCCAGAGAATTCCCCAGGGCCAGGGGCAGTCCCCTTTCAGTCTCCAGTGACACAGTAATTAGAAGTGTGGGAACTGAATCTGTCCCTCTTTCTGAGCCCCACGCTCCCTCCTTTCACTGGCCCTCGCCCTTCGCCCCTCTCACCCCCTCACCTCCCTCCATTCCCCTTCACTTCCTTTGCCACCTCTCTATTTTCTGCGTTGCACCTCATCTCTGCACTTCAGGAAGTAGCGTCTCACCTCGGAAGACGACTCACAGCAGGTTTACAAACGTCGTCGTCAGCCAACAGAGGGAGCGACTCGTGTCATTTCCTTTTCCTGAGAACCTCAAGTCCATCTCTTGTTGATCGTTATTGATCATTGAGTGATTGATATACCGATGGGGTCGCCACATTGAATCAAAATCCACCTCATGTGGGTCAGACGGCGGTGGGCCACCTGTGGCGTTTATGGGAGCTACACTTCAGACGCACTCACACGCACACTTGGCTTCGTCCCCTTCATTCAACCCCCTCATCATCACCAGCACCAATCCACCCCACCCCGCCTCACCCCCGCCCCCTCCACAGCCAGAGTCCCCTATCTCTTTCGAACAGAGCAACGCTGTCTCTCCCGCTCTCCGTCAAGCCCACCAACCCAGCCCCCAGTCGCTATCTCCGCGGCGATAACCATGGGAACAGCAGCACTGTGGGAACGGGCCACCAGTTGACCAAAATAGACAGCAGGAAAATGGAGGGAAAGAAAGAAAGAAAGAAAGAAAGAAAGGGCTCCCTGCATCCAAGGAGCCCCGTGGGTATGTTTGTGTATAGGAGGTCCATGAGATCATCTAGACAGACAGGTACTCAGGCGCCCTCACCTCTAATTTCCAGCAGCAACAAAGGGAACACCGGGTTGCTGGAGCGGGCACATTCATTAATTAGCGCCATACATGTGGCTGTGCTCGTCATCGGTGAGACACACCAAACGCTCTCTTTCTCACACACATCTGATGGTCTCTGGTAAATAGGCTGAAGACTCCCACGTTTAGAACTCGCACAATAAACCGCAATCACATGCGCGCAGCATCACATGCCGAGTCCCACCTGCAACCACATAACTCGCATAACTGCACATGAAACCCGAGAGGTGTTTACATAACGAAGAGTTACCGATGTGGCGAGAGTTGCAGGAGTTCTGCAGAGAGAACACAACAACAGGAACGGTGACAGTTTCATTTACTTAGACATTAAGTAAAACTCAATCAGAAAAAGACTGCGTGGAATCAACACCACAAAATCCTGTTGGTTCCTGATGCCACAACTTCCCAATTATCGCTTCCGAACTTAATTCAGCTACAGCTAAACCTGTTGCAGGAGCCCATCAGAAATATTGCACAATATTAATACCCGCATTTATCTATTAATACCACCTATTAAGGATTTCTCTGGCGCTGTGATCGCAGCTGACCTCCAATAAAACCCACCCATATGAATGTTTGGCTCTGTTTGTGTTGTAACTGGTGCACATCCAATGCTGCTGGACTCCAGAGAATATGCACAAGAATACATGCATGCAAGCCCACATCTCAGACATCATGGCAACAAGAGAAAATGCTGGGATGCGCTTCCTATGGGAAATATTAGACACTGGGCTTCCGTGGCTTAAGAGGAGGAGAAATCGGTTGTGCATCATCACCATCATCGTCATAAAAAAAGACTACCGCTGCTCTAATTTTCCATTCCTTTTATATCCAGTTTGTTTCTCTTTGGCTTAGAAGTCAAGTAAAGTATCAATGTCGAGATCAACATCGTTGTACTCGACGTGATGGAGTCATATTATCGACTGTAAAGTCTTTGTTTTTTAATGAATTCGATGAATCCACCCATTAACCCTCTATCTATGTACACGATCCCCCTCATTTGCTCTTTCCCAGGCCAAGAAGTCTGACCTCTCCAGCCCTGTACCTCTTAGATCCCTGGGGGTAGGAGGGTGACCATTCCCACCCCACGAGGACTTTCACTTTAGTCTCCGAGTTAGAATAAAGGCAGGAAAAAAAAGATTGTGTGTGTGTTTAACAAGCTAGTGACTCCCAAAGAAAACAGCCTCTCGACCTCCAGATAGCGTCACTTCAACAAGACACAGGGTTGATGAACAGTTTCAAGAATAGAGGGTGAGAAGCTTCACTTTAAAAATGATAGCGCACACAGTTTATGGCAGCAAAGTGCACGTGTGACCAGGGCTCAGGGACTAATTCCCCTTTTCGATTCCCGGTGTATCTGATCTTTCTGACAACGGGCCAAGAGTCCAGAGATGAGACATGAAGTCACACACCAGCAGGACACCTCAGCACCCTTATCCTCACAGGAGACCACCCACATTCACTCAGAGCTCAACAAACACCAGCGGAAAGGTAAATTATGCACTTTTAAACCCAACATTAGGAAAAATACAGCGCGGGGTGAATGACATGGTCTGATCCTGAAAGGCTCTTATCTTCAACAGGCTGTTCTTAGTGAGGTGTAAAGAAAGTGGTGCAACGTGGTGAAGACTTGACACGTCGTGATAGGCCCCCGCCTCTTCATTTTAAATGAATAATGGGTTTTATTTGTAGCATGTGTGAACATGCGTGGCTGTCTGTGAAGCACAAACACACGTGGAGGAGTGACCAAAGCTGCTGAAGTGGGCCCATGTGCCACAAGGCTGTGAAAACATGAACCCCCAACCCAACATCCATTTCTCAAAAGCAGGTATTGGCGTGCGTTATTGTCTCCAATGTGTGCAGAATGCAGAGGAGGGCTCAGATTGGGGTTTTGCTGCGCTGCCTGCAGAGTGTGGGAGAATGATGTACGATTCACAGAGCTCCAAAGAGCGAAGCTCACATTTCACTATCACAGGGGAAATCATTATACCATGACCACAGACACAGAGACAGCCATACCAGCAGGAGCTGGCTTTCTCAAAACATGTCTGAGGAGGCATGTTCTCACAACATTTTTCTAATGTTACCCATTTGATTTCCATGTCATTTCTGGGCTCAGCTTCAGCCGGGAACGCCGAGTTACGAAGCTACATACTTCCAACATTCTGATCAATAAATCTCTGGACACCTTTTGGTTGTCATGCGGCGTGGTCATGCCTTTCTTATTTTGAACTGAAAATAATGCGTGTTTTGCCATTAGGTGACCCAATATTTGTTTTTAGCTTGTAAAGAATTTGCCTCCCTAAGGAGACTATTTAGAATCAAAGGGCAATCACTCACAGCAGCAGTCTGTCTGCGATGCTACTGTGCTCGGAATAACATGAGAAACTTCCTCTTTCTGTGTGTATGTTTCAGAGGAAGGCATCAGTAAGTGGTTCCCTTCTCCCCGAGCGGCGGGGGGAAAGTACACCCTCTCAAGTGCCTCTCGGCTTCCCCACCACCCCCCTGAGCCAATAACACAGCCGGACAACCATGCATGCGTGCACACACACACACACACACACACACACACACACACACACACACTCGTGTTCCCCATGTCTCTCACATACACATACTCAGCCACACACTGTGGTTGCTGCTCGAGAGAGGAACATAAACAGGGCTGTCTGTCTGCAAGTGGAGAGCTAGTTCTCATGACATCACCACCCAGCAGGAATGCACTGCTCTGCCCCATCAAAACCCTCCACCAGCCTGCTGCGCGCGCGCACACACACACACACGCACGCACGCACGCACACACACACACACCGAATGATTTATGCATATCTCTATTTTCACAGGGAAGTGCAGCACACAAGGAAGAAGCACCTTAATGACACTGAGCTGTTCTCCCTGCTCATTGTTTTTCAGTTCTTTCTTTCACTACACATCCTCCCGTCACTTTATCGCACCGCTTCGGTCATTCCTCACTCGTAATTTCTCATCCTCTCCCGTCTGTGTCTCTTGTGCTATCTGCAGTATCAGACCACACACAGGCCGAAGCAACTGTGAGAGAAAAATACCCTCAAGTATAACATGAATATTGTGAACTGTGCATGTGTGTGTGTGTGTGCATGCGTGTGTGTGTGTGTGTGTGCTCAGGGAGGTATGGGAAATTACGCACAGCTTCATTGTATTGGTGTTTGGAGGAAAAGCTCCATTGAAGCTCCCTCCTTCCTTCTCACCTCTTTTCCTCCTTCTCAAAGTCTCTCCTTTGTTTTTTTTAATCTTTTCATCAATTCCTGTCCTATCTTTCTTCTAAACACCACCCATCTATGTGTACTGTTGGCTTTTAAAAAAAACAAACAAATTCACTCTTAATACGTATTCATTTTGAGCTGAAACTGCGACTTTTCGTTTCTATCTGTTTCTGTCAAGCTTCGGGGAAAAGCAGGAAGCAGCTTGGCTTTCCGACAATGGATCACATCAAAAAGCTACACCAGCCTCACCAACACTCTCTCTCTCTCTCACACACACACGCACACACACACACAGCAAGACAAACAGGACATTCCAGCTGCCGGCTGCACCGGATTCTTCGCCTTGGCTAATCTGAAACGGAGGAGAGTGAGACTGGGAGTGGAGTGAGGAGCAGGGAGGCAGGGTAAGAACAGTGGGTGAGGGACAGCACAGGGGAGACGGACAGAGAGGAGGCCATGCAGAGGGTGAGAAAAAGAAACAGAGAGGGAACCAAGTGCTGGGGAGCGGAGGAGAGAGGAGGCCAGCTATGAAAGGGCATGGTAGGAACACACACTGTAAACCAGTTTTAATAAACACATCCTCCACCCAAAGTCCTCCACCTTTGCTCCGACCACACAAGGAAGCTGTCAGTGACACACACGTCACATTTTACCATGAAGTGAGCTGCAGAGACAGTTCCAGTCATTCAGTGACAAGAGTTACTTCATATCTCGTACCTGATCAATCAAAGTCATCACACGAGCAGACATGTAAACACCTGGATAGATACCCAGCGTGCACCAGCACTCAGTGGTGTCACCACTTTGCTATGTTCACCTGGGGCCAAATAGACTGTGGGAAAATGAGCAGGCGTGATTTTTCTAGAGATGATGGCTCATCTTTTTTCTTATCTTTCGGTGTGTGTGTGTGTATCTGCTATTTTGTCTGCAGGGGCAGTCATGAGAATCACCTTCAAAATGAGTGCAGGGACACTGGAAAAGCACCATTAAGGCATGGTTTGGAGATGGCTGCTCATCAAGACTTCTGTGGGACGTTTAGACAATTACCAGGGACCATCTTGATTTCACTCACTAGATTACCCGTTCTTTAGAGTTCTAGAAAGGGATGCTAAACCATTAATTAGTCACTAGTGAAATATTAATGGATTGAAACATCCAAACACACAAACAGTCTATTCATTCTCAAGTTGCCTGTGCCAGTTTTTCATGAGTTCCAGTAACTCATAGTCAATCCTCTTCTAAGGAACACACAGCATCAGTCTCATTCCTGTCAGAAGTATGTAAATCACCAGTGTGAAGGAAAATGAAAGCTTAAACACTGCGGTCATGTTTTCCTTGCACATTCATTTATCAAACTCCCACACTGGGATGATCTGATGGAACACCTTCGGGGACCTTTCCTGGCTTTGCTCTTTTAGTCCAACAGAAAGATGGACACCAACAAAACACGTCACCTCTCATGACAGAAAAACATGACACACACACACGCACAGAGGCTGCCGAGCTCGATCATAACTGCGCCAAATAACTGTGGTGTGTGTGTGTGTGTGTGAGAAACTTTCTCCCAGAATGTGTATGTTCACTTTTAGCACTTTCCCAAAACCATGTGTGTGTAACAGGAGACGTGAAGCCTTTACCACAGACAGTGATAAATATTTGGCATGGTTTCCCTTGGAATGTCTTGGCGTGCAGCCCCCCACTACCCCCAAACACACACACACACACACACACACACACACACACACACACACACACAACACACACACACACACACACACACACACACACACACACACACACACACACACAAGTCTTCCAATCTGTCTCCTCCCAGAAAACCCGTCTCTCCTCTGTGAGAATGAGGGAGAAAGAATTCTGTGGGTGCATAAATCCATCGCTTTGCAATGAAGAAAAATGAGCCATAGATGCTGTTATCTCATTCACAACATTTACTGGAGCTCAGTGCTTCGTGCAGTCCGCAGTATAATTCTGAAGCGCTGTAAAAGTCTTTAGAGCTTTAATTTTTGGACTAACAGTGGACCAACCACAGCCGTCACCACGATGATGCCAGTTGCACCTCTGAAGGCAGACACCACCGACGCCCCCTCCTCATCAACTCCGCATCCTTTTACACTTTTTGACAATGCCTGATATAGGTGGGCTCCTGAAAGGCCAACATATGGGAACGTTCTGGAATGGAGCTAAATGAGGGAAAATGAAACCCAACAGAAATTCTAGGAATGCGTCGACACAAACGCGCCGTAAACTGTGTGTGGCAAACATTATACTTTGGTTAAAGTTAGGAGTATTTTGTGTGAATAAATCAGAGTATTTTAACCAAAGTGTACTTTTCCACACTGGTAAACTTATCTTTCCTTATACGTGCACACGTATGGACAGACATCATGATGAGTAACTCTCAACGTGTCTCAACCTTTCACATTCCTCGCGTTTTTCAGCCCGCGGCCTTCTTTGTAGATCAAAGGACAAGTCTTTCTATCTCCACCCCTCCTTAGACACTCTCTCTTTCCTCCAGTCTGTACAAACAATCATCTCACTTGTGCACCGGCCGATTATTTCTCACACTATTTGTACTGTAGCCACCTCAACCACTCCATGTTATTTTTGTCTCTCCTCTTGGACACACTTGGTCTGTTCACACTTTTTGGAACCCCCCCCCCCCCCACCCCTCCCATGGTGTGGCAGTTCCTGTTGCACTTGTTTTCACTTCCCCAGCAGTCTGGTGCGTGGGAACCAACTAGTTTAATTTGTGTGTCTGTGCACACTGTACTTGTGTGAGGTTGTAGAAGTGAGCGGTTTCACGTTTGTCAACGTACCTGCTACTGTATGTTAGCATGCTATAACAGGCCCATCTGGGACATCTGATGGAGGTGAACGACAGAAGTGCTTGTGTATGTGTGTGTGTGTACACAACAGGAGGTGCTAGCCACGTAGAAGCTCCCATGATGCAAGGGCACCCAGATTTGCACAGCTCACACCCCTTCTCATTGCTTTTAAATAGGTAAATGTTTTCAGATATCAGAATGACAACTATTGAGAAAATCAAATGGATTTTAAATTCGACGGGTGCTGTGTTTGAAGTTGTCAAAGATCAAACATGCTGGGACAAAAGGTCTCCTGTCGGACTTGATGGGAAAAGTCAGAGACAGGCCTGTTGTTCCTGCTATTGATGGTATGTAACTGTGGAGCCACATTTGTCCTTCATAAATACATCAAAGGAGGCCGTCAGGAGCGATACTGTAAATAGGAAACCAACAGGACCATATGTCTGCACGCCGTTTGACTGTGAGTGTTTTCAAAACAGAGGAAAAGGTGGTCCAGTTTCAAGTGTATGTTTGTAAAAAAATGCTCCCTGTGGTGAATGCAAACTTATTTACGGCCCCCTACCGGAAGCAGGTCAGAACACCCAGGTTCTCAAATTGTGACAAAGACACATAAAAGATTCTGTCTCAATAAATGGCCCAAGAGTAAATAAAAAGCACAATGCTTCAAAAACAAATGAGATGAATAGATATTAATGGGAAATAATTTATGCTTCTGAGAATAAGAAGCTAAAGACTGTCACGTTTATCTCTTAGGTCTAATCTGTTTAAAATGATCTCCCAAAAGAGGTGTTCCTTTTATTTTCCCATTGCTTGATTTTTCCACCACCTGCATATGCTCAGGCTGTGAAGGCAGCTTCTCCTCATTCACCCCACCCCCATCACTTCACCTTCAGGTCTTCCTCAGGTCCCCAAGGCATTCTGACACCATATGGGATACAAAATCCTTTTCAATGACTCCTGGTTCACCCCCAGGTCTGAATATACTCCAGAGACCTGGGGTGGGGTGGGGGGGTGATGATTAGATTCCCAGACAGCTTCAACTGGCCACGTTCACCTTCAAGCTGGGCTTATTTTAGCAGCGTAGAACTGTAATCTCAGGATTTCTCATGAAAAAGCAACTTCCATTTCATTACCTGACAACGGCTGAAGATGTCACTGGGGGTGAGCTGGACATTGAAGTGTCTCAGGACCCGAACAGCCTGATCTTTAGCCTTCTCCGAGCAGTCAAGGGACAGGCAGCGACCCTCGCCGACCTGAGATCTCAACTGCACAAAAGGAGCAGTGATTTTGTTAATGCGCTTTCTTCACCAGGTTACCCGAGTTCGTACTTACCGTGAGGAAGGGCTGTCCACAGGTGAGTATGACACGGCCTTCAGCTCGTGCTAACTGATGCACACACAAAGCAACAGATTTTAGTCTCTATGTTATGGAGCATCTGACCTTTGCTGCTAACCGACCTTTGCGGCGACTCTGTGATCGTCGCTGTTCTCCAACATGACCACATCAACTCCCAAACAGCGCAGGGTCCTCCCGAGTCCCTGCAGCATGTTGTCACACACCACCCTCAACTGCTGTGGAGGCAATGGGGGGGAGTCTGCTGAGGGCTTCTCGCCACACAGGAGGTCTTTCTCTTTGTCGCTGTGAGGGCGACTGACCCTTTGAGCCCTCTGACATTCCTAAATGTGACAGAGACAATAATGTGATACTTAACTGGTTCCCACAGTGGGGATTCTTTTTACTTGTACAGCTCTGCAGGGAAGCCAAAGCTTTGGTGTAGCTGTATATGTGCACCCCTGGAGCTGATAGGAACTGCAATCAAGTTTTCAGGACACCCCTTCTTTTTGTTTGGAAGCTTACAAAACAGAGGTTTGCTACAATTGCTCATACAATTGTACTTAATCCGTCTTAAACTGGCAAATGGCACGTGTAAGCACCTGAATGTAGATATGAGAGACAAGCTGAACTCAGGTAAACACGTAAAGGGTTTAACTCCACCTGTGCTTTTGGAGATTTATCCACATGCATGCATGACTACCATACATTGAGCCCGTTTCATACTATGAAGGTGAAAACAACACATGCAGAAGTAGCAAAATGAGCCTTGACCTCTTTGCCCTGGGGCTGTTTTATCTGTTCAGTCTGTTGCTCTTTTGGCTTCTTGCCTTTGCTCTTTTCTGACTGTCTTGAAGAGATGTTTTGCAGGTCATCGGGAAGCCCAAAGTGTGCTGGGTTGCTCTTCAGGACTTTATAGACTTCCAGCAAACAGTAGGCATCTGCCACTAGATGGAGGGAAGTGTTTGTTTTAGGTATGTTGGAGATCTTAATATATAATTATCTGCAGTGAGGAGGGAAGCACGAGGCCGCGCCTCACCTGCGTATCTGATTTGACTGGCCCGCAGCGGACGCTTTTTCCAGTTCGACATCTGTTCCCTCTTGTCCAGGGGCCTCCCCAGGACCTGCTGGACCAGCAGACTGAGACCTTTTTCAGCAGAACCTTCACCGACCAGCACCTCTTTTGAGCCATTTTGGGTCCTGTTGACTTTACTGCGTTGAATCTGTGAGACATTCCAAAAACAGTCCAACATATAAAAAAAAATTCCCACCATAAATTTTTGACTATCTGGATGAAACCTCGTCCAACCCAATCACAAGGAAAATGACTAAATCTGTCTGGAACAATAATGGAGGGAAGCCTAAACATTTATATAAGAATTGCAATACCTTCTGGTGCACATTAACCAGATCCAGCACACCCTGTGTCACCAGTGGCTCCTCTGAAAACTGGGGCCAGGTGGACAGGACACACCTGAGATCCCCTGACGTACTGTAACCTTTAAAAGAAAAGTGGAGAGATGTTGAAAACAGAAGAACAAGCACAAATGTCTCCCATCGTCTTCAAACCTGTCGCTCACCCAGTTTAAGGACATTTTTGCTGGAGAACAAGCTCCTGATGAAGCTGACAGTCTCTGGATGTTGGCCGAAACCTTCAGCGCAGACGTCTAACAAGAAAACCTGGTCGGTAACCGCGAGCTGCATCAGGGCCACTTGCTGAGATGAGGAACAGCCAAAGGTAGGCTGCCACTCCATGTCAACCCCGACCACACCACCTTCCTGAAGAGGGAGGGCCACACATTATTGATACCTTTTAGAATTTAGCCTTTAGGATTTACACGAGAGCCGCTATATTAGTCTGTAATCCCAGCATACCTTCAGCACAACCTTTTGGCACCGTGAGAGCACTTCAGGTGTGTCCACTAAATGAATCCTTTCCTCAGTGAGTGGCACCTGGTAGAACTTCTCACACGTCGAAGGGGGTGGCATGGACTTGGTCTGTTCGGGCTTGTTCGGATCTACCTGTCTGAGCAGAGGGGAGAGAAGTTGGCAATGGTGAGCTGCAAGTAAAACTCACAAAAAATAAATAAATAAATCACAGCACAGCCATGGGAAATGGAAATGGGATTGTTTTAATATTTTCAAACTGTCATCCAATTTGTTTTTAGAACTCACACATACGCGTGCAGTTGAAAATAACAACCAGACGGCTGGCTCATCCATCACTCCCAGGGGGAGCGGAAAAAGTTTGACAGAAGCAAACGGGATGCCAAAACGGAGTATCAGAGTTTGCCATTAGAAAACAGTAACGAGCAATAAACATATGCAAGTACCACAAAGAAGTGGGGAAATATCAAGAAGCAACACCAGAAATTACTTATATGGACCATTGCCTTCTCCGTGGGCCGTGTCAGAGGTGTGAATCAACAAGCTTGGTGTAATGTGTGAGAAAGGAAGTGGTGAGAAAACAGGTTCAATCCAATACTGCTGCCTGAGCAAACCACAATTTGCTTCACACGATGCGCTCGTGTGTGTTTTGTCACTCACTGTAGATGAGGCGGGAGATCCTGTTGCGTTTCCCATACACCGATGGGAAGCTGATTCCTGGGGACGTTGTACTTCAGAGACCACTGGGATGCTTTCTCAAGCCCAGCGTGCTTCACCAACATCTGCACCAGCTGAACCTGCAGCTGGGGGTCGTCCTCCACAACATACTGCACAAACACATTTTACTGATGCAAGGAAATGCTGTGACCCAGTCTGAATCTGGCACTTACACCCACCTGAACGTGGTCGCACCAGTTCTCTTCCGTCATGCTTTTCTACGAAAGAAAATGGATACCAGGAAATGCAGTTCAGGGGAAAACAGAAAAAAAACACAATTGCTGATGAAAACAAGCACAATTTTGAAAGCCAAGTCCATCATTAGGTGTAGCTAAACGCAACAGAACTAAAACATAAAATTACATTTTAGTTGGAAGTCACGATGGTTAATAAGAATCACAAAAACAACATTAGGCACAAACATTGTACTTCTACTTCCTGTATTCTGATGAAACCACGTTAACCAAAATTTCAAAAATTGCACAAGTGTTGCTTTACATGATACTGGGAAAAAAAAAAATCACTTTAGTCAATTATTGTGGCCGAAAAAGGAAATAAAACTTTCCCAAGATTCTGGGATAAATGTTACTGATAGATATATTTCTATTTTTCCTTTAGAAGAGGGAAATACATCAGTATAAATCTGAAAACATCAATGTGTCAGATACAGAAGTAACAAGCAGGATATGACATCAACACTGGTTGATGTCATATCCTGTTGATGTCAGTTTGCATTTGCTTGTGTTTGAGAAACTGAAATTCATTGCCAACCAACAACATGAACTGTCTGCAATAACAGTGATGAGCTGGTCATTTAAGTGACAGGTGGACGTTTGCAACTCTCACCTCCATAAACCTGGAGTACATGAGGAAACGTAAAGTGTCCAGTCTCCTCTTGTGCAGGGCATTCGGGCACAGTCCTGCATCAAACACATGTGGTCACACTCATTTCACTCAGCGAGCAGCAGCCCAGACACACACACCTTGGTCAATGTTGAATTTCTCCATGAGACGGAAGACGTGCTTGGTGAGCATTTTGGGCTGGATTTGATCCATGCAGTGTCTGGAAACAGAGAGGCGAGAGAAGCGCCTGCGGCGGCACAAGTGGGAGCGCGTGAGACTGGGGACACGACTGCATCATCGACGCACCGTATCCAGTCGGAACAATCCCGAAATTGCTCAGTTAACTTGAAGAGACACCCCACACCTGTAGGGGGCGCTGTGGGTGTTGCTGGGCTGGATCGTGTGTTAGCTGGTCTTTGGGCACATTTGGGTTTCAGGTGTGTATTTGTTTCCCATTTCATTTGTAATGAGTGGAAATTGGTGTCAAATGTTCTGCAGACCAGACGTCTGCACGTGAGACAGGTACGTACAGCAACACGTGAACGCTCGTGCACATGTGGCCACGATTCATACCTGCAGATCTCCTCCAAGCTGAAGCTGGGGTGGCACCAGGAGTCAAGCAGGGTCACCAGATGTTTTTCCAGATGACTGTGGCCTGTTACAAAGGACTCGGCCAACGATAATTTATTCAGCAGGATCAGTGGTACACACATCTGCAGAGGAGACAGTTAAAACAGAACATTTACAACAGGTTTTATGAATATATATATAATGTAATATATGTTATGGTGTTACGTCTTCTCTCACCTCTTCCAGATCCAGTTCCTTCTGGCGCTGCAGCTTCATGCCAAGCATTGCTGCCTTAAAGAAAACACGAAAAAATGTTTTTCTTTTTTTTACATTATAATGCAACTGGGCTGAGGGGAACATTCCACACTCACCTCTTTGTAAAGATTAAGCGCCTGCAGCCTGACAATATGCTGCTGGAGTATGGTCCCATCCACAGACTTTAACTGGTAGATGTCAACGAGACTCTCGATAAAGGTGGACTGGTTATCGGCCACTAAAAGCAGAGCACGCTGCTGGAGGGTGGAGGCTTGCTGCTCAGAAAGGGCGCTCAGGGTCACCTTCAGGAGGGAGGCAAAGCGGTATTAAAAATGGGACTAGAAACATGAACAGTGCGGGGGGAGGGCAGCCGCGAGCGCAGAGCAATATTACTTTAAGCTTCTGGAACTAATCTTGGCTGTGGTGGTTTTCTTATGGGTGGCCGTGCAGGTGGATCATGTGGAGGTCAGGAAACCTAAGCTTATTTTATGACATGACCCACAAGATGCGGAGTACTCGCCACTGTTGATGAATAGCGTGTCAACGGGTTTAAAAATGGGAGAATAACACGGGTGGAAGCTTGAAAAGTGGTGTTTGATGTCTACCTGTGGATGTTTCTTCCTCCATGCCTGGAATTCCATCAGGATGCAGTGGCCAGCTGTGTGACTCCGACCCTTCTGTTTGCCCGGACAACCTTCCAGGATTGACAGCAAATCCTCCAGGGGCTCAGGCAGCCTGGAAAATCCCCCAAGGGCTGCCAAATGAAGCTACAGAGGGAGACGATATTGTAACCAACCCACACTTTTAGGAGCCAAACGGATTTACCCAACCCTACAACCAGACACAGAACACCTGGGGATAACAAACAGCTAATTTCCTTCCTTGAGACAGACACAGACGCGTGACACATTTTAGGCTTCAAACTACCGAACACAGACTCTGGCATGAGAAACTTCCTTCACAGAGAAAGAAAATATCTGTGTGAGAAAAAGCTTTGTGCTGCGTCTTAATTTGCAAAACAGATGTCTTTTACTCAATATCCTCCTCGCACACATCTCAAGTTCATTCAGTGCAGCACAAATTCCTTCCTTCCTACTGACAGACACTCTGGTTTCCTCATTAACACACACACACACACACACACACACACACACACACTGGTGACATGCCAGTATCCATGTGCCTCCTGAGATACACTCCATCTCTAACATTGTAAACACACACAACAAATACAAGGCTTCATGTGGACGCTTGACTCATGCAGAGAAAGTGATTCTCACCATCTGCTGATCTTTTAGGTGCCAAAGCTCTAAAAGTTCATCTCTCAGCACGCAGGGGTCGAGACCTGAGGGAAGAACACACACACACACACGCGCACACACACACACATACGCACAGGTAAGGTTTCACTGACCTTTGACCTCAATCAACCTGTTTGCTCTTTTCTTTTCTTGTATTTTGGAAGCGTATGAGACAGATGAATGCTCTTGAAACCAAAAACTCATTTCTCATGGCTGTAAGTCATCAAAACAATATGTGGAGGCACTTTTTTGCCAACAATTACAGCACACTTTATGTTTGTTCTGACGCTTCCATTTTTCCAGTTCGGTCCATTTCCTGCTGCACATGTTTATCGACTCTTCTTTCACTGTACAAATATGAGGCCCACTTGCACATTTGATGTCTATGTGGTCTCCAAACTCTGCGTTCTGAAGCCAACTTAAATGAATGCTGTCAGCTAAGGTGCAAGACTTAGAAATGCAGGATGTATTGTTTGTCAAACCAGGCCGAGCTGAGCAGCAATAATGCTGAATATCAATTTTTGACAGAAATAGCAGAACAGCCACATCAGATTAACAGCTGAGGCTGGTTGAGGAGCCCACAATTAGCTCTGCATTCCAGCTGAGTCTGCAGCCAAATTACTCTGGAGATGACTCTTGGGGCACCTTTGAGGGGGCGGGAAGGTCGTGAATGAGCTGAGAAATGCGACAAGATGTGAAGACATGAGTCCCCGTCTCACTTTGTTTTTAATCTACCTGCCAACGCTTGTGTTCCGCCGTGCCATCCCAAAAAACTCCGGCTCCTCTCTTTACTGTGAGGGCGCTCTCCCTCGGTCCTTCCCAGGGTTCATTTTCCTGTTGCCTTCTCCTTCCCTGCAACAGCCTCTCTCGATTTTGTCTCGGATTTCCCCAGGAAAGGGCTATACGACGGCCACAGAGTAGAAAACAGAACCTTCCTGACAGGCAGCCTGGGAAAATAGACCAAACAGGCCTCTCCCTCTCTCCTGTTGTCCAACACCTCATGTTTTCATTGTGCATCTAGAAAAAGCCACTTGTTTAAAAAAAGACACAGACACCCTCAGAAAGCTGCAACCGAGCCTGCAAACACGGAGCAAGCGTGAGCTCGGATAAAGTACATGTTACTGGCACAATACTGCACTTTTATTTCGCACTGAAGGAGCAAGTGTGCAGTTTTTATATCGATTAGGTGGCGGTCTTCTCAAGCCTGAAGGACCAGTGGATTACCATCTATGCGTTTACCTATTTTTGGCACTAAAGTGATGCCTTTATTAATCTGAATTCACATCAACAGTGCTGACACAAAAGGTAAAGTAGGCGATGGAAAACATGATAAGTGCACTACGTCTTCCAAAACCCCCTGAAAGGTCTCTGCATTTCCGTTGCTGAGCTCCACGGTTCTCAGCTATTGTAAAGCCCACCTCAGGTCATTCAACCCGCTGAGGAACATGCGTAGATGCACAGAGGCCCACACAAACACAAACAGCAACGGCTCGCTCCACTCCAGCTTGACCGTTTGTGTGAGGAGAACAGAGAAGGAGAAGGAGAGGAATGTGGAGCATGTTGCTTCTTTATAGTCTCAGCCTGTGGGTGAATGACCGAGCTGGAGGCTCCCCCATTCAATGGAACACAATAACATCTATCACCACGAATAAATACGTGCAATCACACATACACTACATGCACTCATTCACCTCTGGGGCGAAGCGCTGGACACAATCGTCTGAAATATGAGCAAATAAGACACCCATGCTAAGTGGGACTTTAAGTACTCGCCCTTCCACTGTTACAAAATAATAAAAGTCACACTTATAATTCAGTGAAATGAGACTTAAGAGATTAGGTCCAGGCAGGTTTGACGGCCCCGTTGCCAGGCAGCAGGCAAAATAGAGAAAACACACAGATCAAGTGTCTAAATGGGGCATTTGGTGTCACTACAGCCACCAGAACAGCTTTAGTGTGAGTTGGCACAGGTTACTACAAGCATCTCAACCCCACTGGAAGGACGCCAACAGCCTTCGACAAGCACTTCTACCTTTGTGTTTGGTTGTAGGTGCAAGGAGGCAAACAACAACCTTTCAACAGGTGCCATCACACAACCTTAAAGGGAAGAGAGCACGAGTGCTTTGAGATTCCTAAAGCTGTGTTGGTCGACGCGCTGCAGCGCCGTTTCAGGAGGCAGATTTGATCGAAGATCACGAAGATGATATGAAATCACAGCAGAATTCTTTATCACTCACCTGCTGAATCTGAAGTGGTGCAGCTCATTTCTGTCAGGAGGATGATGGTTTTCCGACACTGTTGAAGGATTTTTAAGGTGAATACACTGAATATAAAGAGGTTGTAAACATCACAGTATGGTACTCAAAGATCAATAAACATGGAGCTTGACAGGGCAACTGTCTGTGAGGCTGATTCATTTTATTTTAGGGATCAGTTGGTTTGTGATTTGGGGTTTCTGATGTCAAGATAAAAACCTCAAAATAAATGTTTTATCTTTCATTTTTTGTGTGGGTTATGTTTTTCATTCTTAACTGTCTGTGCCTTGAAACAGCTGAGTAAACGTTCATTTACTCATTTATTATGAAGCCAAAGAAAAGAAAGGAAATACGTAAAGAGTGCAAACCTCTGATTTTATCATTCCTATCCCTGCACACACACACACACACACACACATACACACACACACACACACACACACACACACGCACACACACAAACCTGTGGGAACAGGAGCCTGAGAAAGGGCAGGATGCCAACTGGCTATGAGACTTCATTTCAGCCTGAGGATGTTTTTGATGCCTTAAGTCTGGCTGGTTGGATCCAGCCAAAAATGTTGCCAAAAACACTGCAATTATAATTTAATCTTCCACTTCCACTAATTTTGCGACACAGCTTCATTTAGTGTGTGAATAAATAAATAAAAGAAACTCTCAATGTCAGTAGCAAATATAAATCCAGGAGCTGAACACATGACAATGTTTGAAAAGGTATTTTGTCCTTTTTCACCTTTGAAGTGATCAAAGCAACCATGTGGAAAGAATTCCATCGGGCTTGCACATCTGGAGTTGAATTTACTCCAGCCAGAACTTCTCCTCGTGAGGGCTGGGCTTTAACTCCAATGCTGAACACTGACATGTTCTCTAAAGATTTTCTATTTAGTTTGGGGCTTTTGTTGCCACAGTAGGGATGCTGTATCTGTTGTGCCCTTGTCCCAGCCGTCCTCCCTTAATATCCTCCCTCTTCCATGTTCTCTAAACCAGTCCAATGTGGCAAAGTTACACGTCCCCCATACATACCGTTGTATTTTACATTGTATGTTACATTTGTGCGTTACATTCAACGACAAAACAGTTCGATCATCTTTACTTGACTTAAGTTGTACACGTTAACTAACCCATCTGGCTTTGCTGAGTTCTCTTTCCAGTTTGACAGTCAAAAGTTATCTTTTCCATGCTCTGGCTTCAGCATCCCCTTCAGTGAAGGGTTCCACGAGTCTTGCTCGTCTATCGGCCTGAGAACCGTGATCCACCCTCTACCGCCACCTAGTGGCCAAATACTGCACCTGACGCCTAAAACGCTTTACTCTCCATTTTAGCTAATTTTAGCAGGGTTGACTTATAAAACCCAGCTTTGACTTCTGATGGCTAACTCGTGAGGAGTTTTTGCTGCTAATTTAGCGGACTAAATATAAGTATCGTAAGTCATGTACGCTTGATACTCACGTTAGGCTACGACAAAACTGATTTGGATTTAGCTAAGATACATCACATGATTTTGGAATGCGTTGTCAAACCAAAGTTGAACTGAAATATCATTGGCATACAAAAACTAAACGTAGAATATCGCTTTCAGTTGGCTGTCGTCAGGTGACGAGAGAGAAGCTTTATTTTATTACATGCTATCGTGATTGTGTTTACACTGTAAAAACTTTTGTCCGAAATGTACAGAGATTTACCTTTATCGGCCAGGTAATAAAGAATAAATATTCCTAAAACCCGGATAAATGGACCGTAATCGTTAAGCGGTTCTGGAGATATATCGAAGGTAATAGCTTACCTGTTCTAGAGCTGCATTAACTAATACATTTCCCAGCATGCAATTCTACGCCTTAAATCGCGGCGGAAACAGTCAGTAAACGCATTACTGCCACCTTCTGGTCAGGGCCGGTATAACATCCTCCCTCCCAACGCTTTTATGAATATATTTAAAACAAATACAATTTTTAGATTTCAAGTTTATTTTTACAAAAAGTGATTAATGGCCAACAAAAAATTGCATTATTTTCTATGGTGTTAGTACTTTCTCACATCCATAAAAAAAACTTTCACCACCTTAAAAGAAGTGCATTATTTGGAGGATAATACACATTTTAAACATATTGTTTTCATACAATAATACACAGGTTTCAGACCAATAAAACACACAAACAGAATTGATGAGCTATTCCACTTTATCACATTAGCACGGTGAAGTAAAAATGCTGCTCAAAAATGTAACGCTTTAATCATAATGATGTAATATAAAGTTAAGGAAATCTGGTGACAGACAACTGAAATATTTCTTTGTTACCTGCAGTATATGGCTCTTTCAGATGAAAACACCAGAGCCATCTTTAGATTTTGTAGTTTTAATGTGAAAGAATATCTGCAGAAACATTTCAGACCCCATTATCGTCCAGTAATGTGAAGGGATTAAGACTTTTCTGAGCAGGTGCAGAGTTTAGATGGGACAAATGCAGAGACAGGCACAAAGAAACCAGCTTTGGTCTTTCTGAGATGTTGTGAAGATGCTATGATTGCATTCAAAAGCCCACAGTGGTCAACCCCGTAGACTCTAGAAATTCCTACACCATGAGGATCAGATAAATTACTCTACACACACACAGGCACCCACACACACTGAGTGCAGAACACACTCACACACGTTCCACCGAACATGCAAACAGCATCTCTGAAAATCCCTGAAGTTTGTTTTATTTCATTTCCCGTTAGTATAAAACACTTGAGCCTCATGAGCTCAGGTAAGTGGCCCCAGTTCTTCTCCTTCAGCATCAAATTCAACAGAGGTTTCACCTCCTCCAGCTCAGAAAATATTCATTCACCAACATTTAAAACCAAGCTGCTGCAGTTTCCTCCCACACCAACCTGAACTTCCTGGACACGGTCTTGTGTTCTCGGCTTGTTACTTCAATAATTCTGGAACTTCAGGATACGCTGGAATGCCTTTCTCGTGTCTCGCAGGGCTAAAGTTCCATAATTTATCCCACTGCTGCCTCTGACAGGGGAGGAACAGCCTTTCTGTTCTGATTCTGCATCAGTTGACCTACTTGGTTCTTCTGTGAACAAAACACCCCCACAAGTAGATTAGCATAGTAAAAGTGATGGTTACAGAGAACCGAGCCAAGAAATCTGGTGTGTGTTTCTTCTACTCTTGCAGTGTGCAATATATATATAAATATATGTTCATTTTCTTCACATTGATTACCTAGTTTAGTCTCCTCTGGCCCAAAAAGCCCACTCTGCTCTCTAAAGCGAAGTACTTAAAAACATAAAACATGAAACAGGTTTGTGTCCTGGTCGGGTGCCGGATCAGTCACAGCTCTGCAGCACCTGCCGATCAGAGGCTGAACGCTGGGGAACCCTGGGAAGAGCCACGGTCAAGGAGCCGGGAGGAGTCTACCATCAGAGCTGAGGGTTTGAGATGAAGCTGTAGTGGAGCAGAGCTCAGGTGGGTCCTTTCCTGACGACTCTGTGCAGAACTGTTGCTGCTCCTCCTCCCTGACCAGCGCCTCTCCTTCGCTCAAGAGGAACTCTAAAGTGGGCCCTTCCACTCCTACTTCTTCCTTGGCCAGGCGGAGTTTGATGTTCATCCCTACTGATTTTTCCACATTATCTGGAAAATAAGGCGGAACGTCTAAGAAAGCCCCAACAAGCGATGACACCACCAACAGTGAAGAGTGAGCAGGTCTCGGGTCCTCACCGCGTCCCAGCTGCCTCTCCTTGGGCAGCAGCAGCACGTCCACGTTCTGATGCTCCTCCAGAGCAGCCGTGAGGACGGCGCCCTCACGACTGAACAGGAACACCAACGGCAGCCGGATGTCATCAGTGGCGTACCCGTCTCCCACCATTTGAAAGAGGGGGGTCTCCTCACTGTTACTTCCCTCGTGGTGGTCTTGAAGGGGGACAGAAGGAGTTTATTCGAAGCTCAACCTCGTGTTGTCCCCAGGCTTTGAGTCAGTGTGCTCACCTATAAAGATGACTCCGACTGCGCCTGCTTCCTGCAGCCGGCGAGCCTTTGCAGCAAACATGCAGTCCCCCCGGAGCGCCAGGGCGATTTGCCCTCTGAGCTCCTGGGCATTAACGATCTCCCCACACGCCGTGTAGGGTGAGGCCTTCAGGATGCTGCCCTTCAGCTGTGGTGCAAGAGGCGGAGCGTGTTACTGAAGCTTCTGAGGCTCTTTAAAACATTCCATGAGGACTGAAGCTCACCCCGTGCTCGCGCTTGGTGAGGTCCATTCCAAACTTGGCAGGCCCGGCTGTGAGAACGGTCCTGCCCAGAAACGGAGGCGAGATGAGCTGGACAACATGAGGGACCACCTCCTCCTCCTCTGGTGTCTGCTTTATCTCCGCCACTAGTTTCACATGGTACACCCCTTTCTGCTCCTGGAAGCACATGTGGGCGTCATATTTGGTCATCACCCATTCACATTTTATGGTTGATAAGACTTTCTCTATCAGTGGTGTTTTTAAAAATCGCTTTCCAACAGGACAGAAAGTCAGATCACGAAGCGACGTGACTCAAGTACCTTCTGGATGCTGGAGCGAGCAGCCTCATTCAGAGGCATGAGAGAGATCCCCATGCTCTTCAAGAACTCCAGCGGCTCCATGCTACTATCCTGGAGCGGGAGTTCAATCTCCCTGCCCACCACACACACACACACACACACACACATTATTGTATGATGAAATCAACATGTAATCATGGCAGAGCCGTGAAATCACACGTGCAGTTGGACAAAGCTGTTACCTGATAGGCAAAGGCTGGAAAGCTCTTCCTACCCCGGTCAGGTACTTGTAGCCATCCCTGATAGTTTTAGCAAATGATGGGTTGTTGGGGAACAAGGTCTCCATGCTGGGGCACGAGTGCGAGAACAGATCCTCTTCTTGAAAGACGGGAGCGGCCTCCTGTCACAGAACCAGAACATTCAGCCCCTCACTCACGGCTCGCTGAATCAACAGAGGTTTGCACGAGTGTGTGTGTGAAGACGTTTAGAATTTAATCTGGCCTGATTCCCTTTGGTTTCAGCTGCCTTTCCAATGTTTACCGAGCAGGAAGTGATTGCTAACTTATTTCTGTTTGAGTAAATGCTCGTCACGCAGAGTGATCTCGGGGATGTGAGGAGGGAAGAAATGAACTTCAGCTCTTACTGTGTTGTTGCCCTGACATGAAGGTTTGGTGGTCGACAGAGAAACGGGGAGAAGGTGAGCTTCAGTGGTGAAGATGTATTCATCAATGTCAATGGGAAGTTGACTTTTCTCAGAAAACAGCAGGTAGAGGTATTTAAACATCTCAGCCAAAAAGAACGAGTCCATCCTGGACAGACAGACACACATGCAGTGATTTCAGCCGCAGAGGTAGAGAACGCACTGTTCCACCTGCTGGAATCACACCTGTCTTCGTGAATGCCTGTCCGGACATCCTGCACAGCAGCAAATCCACAAGGCACCCTGGCATAAGCGTTGAGTTTCTCCACGATGGACTGTCCCACTCTGAGGTAGTAGGGGTCTCCAGTGGCCTGCAGGGATCAACACATCAGCTCCACCACACCTCTGACACATCAGATCCAAATTCACACGGAGCTTCCAGCTTTCACCTTATAGAGGTAGTACGTGCTTTCAGCAAACTCTGGTCTCAGAAGGTGTTGACCCCAATGAACTCTGAACTCTGTAGTGAAAGCCTGCGCAAGGATGAAGGAAATGAAATGAAAACACACACACACACACACACCTATGTGTGTAGCTCTGCACTTCTGCCTTACTGCTGAGCAGGTTGTTGTTCAGCCACATGAAGACGTGCAGATTATTTACCTCTGGAAGAAACTTGTGCTGTTTGGTGACTTGATAAAGCATTTCGTGAGTCTCGATAGCTGGTTTCAGGTCTCCTCTCAATACCTGCGTGAAGAATGAGCCTTGTTGGAGCCTTGTGCTGTGTGTTTAATGCCAACTATTCCACGTGATGAGGGACCTCTCCTGACCTGCAGACCCGGGAAGAACGCCAGCAGAGAGTCCATCCAGCTGCGAACACTCACGGTGGGGTTGTGCATGTGTACGTTTAACAGCAGGGGAGGCTGGCTGATGTACTTCATAATGGCACTGTAGTGCTGTCGCACACATACGATGGTGAGGACGTGAGCAGAGCGATGACAGAAGGTTTCAATACAAGGATACAGTGGCTGGAGGACTTACAACGTTGAACCTGTCCAGAAAAACATTGTCTCCGAGGAGTATGTAGGCCTTCATCAAATATTCATAGTACGAGTCGATCCCAGCACCAACGCCACTGTCTGGACACAGAATCCAGAGGAAAGTCAGGTCAGGCCTGCGTGACGCAGCCTGAGGCATCACGCCACTGTGGTCTCACCCCTGCGGACCCATTCCTCATTGTGGATGTTGATGACAGTTCCCACCAGGTCACTTCCTCTCTGCCTCCGCTCCCAGAGAACGTCCAGGGCCTTACGTGCGTTCTCCTGAAAACATCCCGTATTACTTACAGAAAGGAAGGTTTTCATTCATGCTAACAGATGTGTTCGAATGTTAGCGTGCCTGTTGCAGCCACTAATACCTGAATATGTGGCAACATTAGCTGAGAGCTGTAAAATACCTCAAACACAGACTCTCCTGAAAGTCGGCTGAGAGCAGCAAACTCCAGGATCATGGTCCCGGCGCAGGCGGTGCAGGTGTCCGACTCGGTGCCGGTGCGTGAAAGTGGGTTCAGGACTCCATACCGCAGGTTTACCTGTGGAAAACAACAATGACAATTATTGTAGCAGCTTTTCGTCCACTTGATGGGTCCAGTGCTTCACAATGAAACAAGGCAGACCTTGGGATACGGAAGGCCACTTGAGGTGTTAAAGGCAGGCAGCAATCGATGTCCCAGCTCCTTGGCCATGTGCAGGAGCTCGTCCTGGTACCACTGCATCCTCTCCCCTCGCTGACGTAGCAGGTCAGCCATCACGTGAGCTCCCAGAAGCCCTCTGGAGAGACGACGGTACAATGAGAGCGTGGACGTGGCCTCTGATTAAACACTCAGCGCACAGACACAAGCAGCAAGAAAATGACTGAGGTTCGTACCCCAAAACTCTGATGTTAGTCTCAAATACAGAAACGACCACATCGTTGTCCAGGCGCACGTCGCTCACAGCCTTCCTCACTGCGTCTTCAAACTCATCGAGTTTATTTAACACCTGCTCTCAGGGTCACATGGAAGGGGGGGGTTGAAAAAACATGAAGTCATACAGACGTTCAAAAGTACCTGCACGCTTGGAAGCAGAGGAAAATAGGCTGATTCTCACCACCAACGTATCGAGGGTGTCAATCAGAGTGAGAGAAAACCTGCAGAAACAGATGAGAGTGTGAAACAGCAGAGCAGAGCCGTCACCAACGCAGCGTTAGCTCGCCGCCCTCTGCCTGAACTCACTTACTTTCCCAAGGACTCATCAATGTCCCCTCTGTTGGGCTCCTGGCCACGGACTCTGCCCCTGCAGCTCAGAGGCATCAGCTCGTCTGCTGGGTAGGCATTTTTCTGCAGCAGAGACGATTCGGTCAAAGCAAAACTGACGGACATTTAACAGGACCCTGCCACGTGTCCATCACAGGGCACACACACATGCACACAACATTCACTCTCACTGAGGGAAAATTCAGAGTCTCCTGTCTATTGAAGGTGCTCGTTTTTGTCGAAGTAAACTGGAGATAACTTCTACAAGCTACTAATAATGCATGTAGGCTTGATTACATTCATTACAAGAACATACCATGTAGCTTCCATATGCGTGGTCAAACATTTCAAGTATCTGCTCCCTGGGCAAAAAAGATAAAACCAATTATTAAAAAGAAAATAACATCACAGACAGTAGTCCTGAGGCTCGTAATGACAATGGTTATTGGTGCATGACGGCTGGTTTTCACCTGATAACAGTCTTCTCCTCCAGTGTCATCGTCTGACTCTCCTGACATCTCACCCAGCCAACGAAACTGCTGATGAGCAGGATCTTCAGCATCATCCTGGTGCTGGGAAAAGGCTGCACCATTCTTCTGCCTGTTCTACCCACGAAGACCCAGCAGTAGATTTATCATTGATGAACACAGCAAGTGTCCTTTTTGGTCCAAACCTCAACTCAAAATCAAACTGTCTTTCGAGGGCAGCGGTCCCCCTTGAGACCCCAGATCATCCTCGTATTGGTGGGTCAGCTGGAGACTTAAACGTTAGCTGCCTCCAAGCTCCATTTGTGGTGATCCGTGTGATCCCGTCGGAGCGCTTCAGCTCTGCGGGTCCATGTAAACAATAGACGAAGTTAGCTTCAGTTCAGACAGCATCGGTCAACAATGATTGTTGGTACTTTAAAAAAAAGACGCACATATAAGCGTCGCGTTAAAGTGTACAATCATAGGAAATAATACGTAATTAGAAAAAGATGGAGACTTACCAAATGAATGACATCATGTGGAACAGTTGCTAACGCTTGCTGGCCTTATGAGCTGGGAGGCTCCTAGTTGCTAACCGGCTAACAAAATGCCACTTTGCAGTTGTGCAATGTGTTACAAATTTTGGGATTAATTCACATCTTAGTCTCATTACATATTTTTTTCTAAAACAAATGGCTCACCTATCATACAAGTGTCAAAAAGTGGATAACACGTCACCAGGCGCTTATTCAGACTGTATTATGAGATAGTGCCGAGCTGTCAGAGAGCGCGATGATGTTTGTGAGAAGAAACCTCAGCAAACCGTCATACAACTAACGAGAAATCAGCGTTACATCCATGAAGCTGTTATATGCGCGACCATATGAGGTTTGGATTAAAATTGCATTTGAAATTGTAGTCCGAACGATGTGTACAGGAAAGAGCAAAAAATACGAGTAATACCGAAGCTGACCAGCAGATGGCAGTGCAATACAACGATGCTTTCTGACTTCCGGAATAGAGGAAGAAGTACCAAACGTACATGTACCAAAATAGTAGTAGTAGAAGAAGACGGTGGCTATAATACCAAAACTAGCCAGTAGAGGGTGGCAACGCCACATTCTTGCCATACACAGTCTTGATTTAGGTGTTCTGGTAGTACGGGAAGGTGTTAGAGCACCTTTAGAGCACTGCAGAGGGACCCTTGAGCAAGGTACTGAACCCACAAATGCTCCTATAGGCCCTGCAATGAATTGTGTCCACTCGCAGTGACCACAAAGGGGATAAAACATTTAAGAGACGAGACGAGAAGTCTTGACTTTCTACAATGATGTCAATGATAAAACATGCTGTAAAATGTTCCCAACATGAACTAACAAATAAAAAAAGCAGAAAACACAAAAGCAAATCGTTGTATTCAGGAAATCAGACACAAGGTCACATGTTTAATATAAAAATATTTATTTAAGCGTTTTGTTCACGTTGCTGTAACCAACTCCTACGCAGGTCATCAGGACTTTGTCTCCTCCTTTCCTTTCGTCCTCTAAAGGCTTCTGAACATCTATCTTGAACATAATCTGGAAAAAATCTCGGATGTGTCTGAGGAATTCAATCCTGAAGGAACAGACAGGGAGAGACAGGAGGAAGCTGGTTAGTGGCACAATTCTCCCAGAGCTGTAGACGTGTCCCGATGCTGCAGTCAAATGCAATAAATCTATGCATCCGGCCAACTTCAGAAACCCAGAGGTTCATTTATACAGAAAAAGCTGATTGACAGAATCTTTACAACTGGACTTTAAAATCAAAGACGGAGGGACGACATTGAGCCCCAGGGAGCGATTCCACACATCTGCCCTCCCATCGAGGGCAGCGGCAGCAGCCTGGAACACACAAGACGAACCAAAGCGAAGAAAAGCTGTGGAAGAACTGAACATCAACCAGTGGATAAACCTATTTTCTTCTGTGCGTAAATAAATACCGACATATGATCAAAAGGTTCCAACAGTAGCGTCACTAGCTTGGACTGGTTTTTAATGCCTCAACTGCTGATTTGGAGCCAACACAAACAGAAAATGCTGCGTTTTCAGCAGCTACCTGACGAAGAGGAGCGTCTTGTGATGGCACTGCCAATCTTCAGTTATCATAGTACTGTACTTGAGAGGGACACAGCAGCGGTACCATGATAACTGAAAATGGACAGTTCATAGTTTGCTCCCCTTCCTGATCATTGAGCCCCAGGGAGGCCGTTAAACACACACACACACACACACACACACACACACACCACACACACACACACACACACACACACACACACACACACACACACACACACACACACGACTTTGTTCACAAGTTAAAACAGACGTTCAGCACATCTGGACATGATGTTCACAATGTATACCAACATATGTTGGAGGACAGGAGCCGTGATCCAAGGCTGTGAACTGAAGACATTTCCTGAATGTCCATGTGGTTTGGTAACATATTTGCTTCCTCTATTTTGTGTTTTACAAACCGGTGAGAACTTTGGAACTGTGAGTAAAACAATAACAAAAGTTGGATCCAAACATCCGACATGTGGACAAAGTGTGTGTGTGTGTGTGGGGCTTACGTGTACGGGGAGAGGGGTCCGAGCAGAACCTTTGACACGTCCTGTTGGCCAAGGGTCATCAAGAGCAGCGCCAGGCTTTGATTGGACGAATCCACACAGCCGCCCTAAAACCAGCAAAGAAAGGAGGCAGAGCAAATACATTTAATTAAAACAACAACATCATGAAGGTCATTGTGTTTGAGGGGAAACGACGTCAGCAACTGAGCTGACGTCAGACCGATGCGGTTTAATGGTCAACAGAGCCAACAACACAAGCTGGAGCATTCTGAAACATTACAGCACCCATAAACCTGAAAAGGCAATTCCTGTTTGGTGCCTGAACATCCCGACCAGCAGAGCGCCAGTCTCATGACATTACGACTATGATGAGGGCAACACCACCCCAACACTCCGCAGAAGAACCAGGAAGGCTGCCGGACGGCCCGCTTCTCCTCGCAGAACTCAAGCAGACACTTTCTGATTGCGTTATCAACCCAACTGCAGCTACTGGCCCCAGTCCTCTTCTGTCACAGGAATATGATTTAATTATAGCAGCATGACACCGAACAACCATGGCCATTCTGTGTTTGTTTGCTCGGCTCAGCTATGCTGATTCCTGCTTCAGATGGATTCAATTGGATCATTAAATTCAGTAAAGTTCACCTACCTTCAGAACAGCAACAGGCACTGACCCTAAAAACATATAAACCCCAAAACTTCTAGGTGTAGGGCAACATTTAACCAGACTAACCCGCCGTCAAAGCTTCACCTTTATTAGGGTCAGCAGACTTAAAGCACGACAGCAGACGCGTCTGAGCACCACGTCTCTCCGTGCCAACAGCTAACAACTCCTCCTTTCCTGATCCGTTGCATCAGTGAAAACACGAGACGGCTGGGATGTCCCCGGAGACCAACGGCCATCGATCTTGCTCCTGGAAAAGTCCCCCATTTTCCTCCAGACAGTCCAAGAGGCAGAAACACGGAACAGAACTTCAAGGGCCAGATCTGAATAGATTATACTGTCCAGGGTATTAAGTCGTTCCTAAAACAAAAGTTCCTCTAGTAGTTTTGATGCCCACGATGCCTGTACTCATTAACCAGAAAACAAACACACACGCGCACGCACAAAGACCCCCCCGGGCTGCTCCTCCTCTCTTCTAATCTCTGTTCTAAAAGTTCGGCATCTACCTGCACGACCGTCACAAAGTGAAGAAACAAAAGGAATCCGACGCCACCCGTGGCTGCTGGCGAGCTGTTGGCCATCGTGGCTGCTGCCTGTAGGAGGGAGGATGTGGCCAACAATCTTCTATGTGTGAGTTAATGAGAGCTACCATGACCAGCTAACTGGGCTCACATGGTTCCTCTGGGAGGCAGAGCTGTGTGGGGGAAAATGCAAGTCAGAGTCCCTGCTTCAAATTGAACTAATTCTGATGAAGTGGGCTTTTTGCACCACATGAGGGAGGGGCCGTCTGATCAACCGAGGCTGCCAATGAGGTCACTGACCTCGGCACTGACCCAACTGAATGTAGCATCCAAATTCGATTTAAAGATCTTCCGATTTTTTTCCCCCGAGTAATTATCGAGTGAACAAAATAATGTCTTGTGTGACCGTCCTCGTGGCTGAGCCGATGCCTCAGAGGGGCGATATTTGTCATCCTGAGCCCAGAGACGAACCAACCGAGAGTCAACGTGAGGGCAAAAGCCTCCCTCGGGTCAACCGTGAGGGTTCATCTGTTCCTCTGCAGTTAAACACTTTTAATCCCACCTTTACTTCTTACATACATTTAATAGCCTATCTAAAAGATTCAAAAACATACTGGCCAATTTTTAGAAACATGAAAATATGTTATTCTGAGAAACGCTGCATCTCTTAACATTCCAGCCTGTGGTAATTGCCGGGGAATGCAAGCAAACACACAAAGAAACTGTCATTGTTGCTCTTGTCTGCATCTCCCAGGTATTCCCCAGGAATTCTGATCCGCCCAGCTGCAGGACGCTCAACAGCTGTGACATGGAACCTAATCCTAAAGTGAAACCACCCGTCCCAACAGCCAACAGCACAAACACGCCGGTGGCTGCACACACCACGAGCAGGTCTTACCCGATAAACCTCCTCCAAAAGCAACATGGCACAGTTCCTGCCGAGGTCCTCTGGCAGTATGGAGTCTCCCTGCCCCTGCGGTGTGGACGACATCTCAGCGCTGAGGAAGAACCCGTTCACCGTCTCCGCCACCAGAGTCAGACCAAAACCCGGAGACCTGCCGTCATTCAGCACATTTAATCCCCCTTGTCCCTCGCTGCTGTCTCAGCCAAGTCTCACTTGTAAAAGCCTTCTTTTGCATAAATGAGGATAAAGATAATGAAGAACACAAATGTATATTTAAACTGGGTTACTGCCCCTATGAAATAACCTTAAATCCCAATAAACAGACCTTTAGGAGCTGAGATACTCACTTGCCAGAGTTGACTCCCTTCATGTGGTCCGTGTGGATGTAAATGTCTGGGAGGAACTGGTTGAGGACACTCCTGGCTGACTCCACTATCCTGTTTCCCATTTGGGGAGAAACTCTAACAGAATATCTGCGTTCCGACCGTCAAGGACAATTTGTTACATCACCAGAACTACAGTATGATGAGGTAAGTTAAAACAATCAGTATTTACTGACATGGGATTAAGCAAAAATCAACCAAATAATTTAAACATTGCTTAAACACCATCTGTACGAATGCATGAAATGGATGTCTGAGCTGATCGTGCTCCTGCACTATTGCTATCACCACTAGAGGGCGCCATCGGTGCAGACGTTGCTCCATTGCGACCTCAGCTTAACTGGACAAAACTAAGTTATTTCAGGTCATCTGAAGCAATTGAACCCCTGGAAACCATCTTGTATAAAAAAAACCCATTATGTTTAAAGTAATTAAGAGAAGATACTGAATGCAATTAATTACATACTACAACAACTGGAGTGAGGTGCCTACAGAGGAAGATTAGGCTGCTAGATAAGGGGATGGATACGCCACTCCTCTGATCCGCTTGATCTTTCCTGGGTCAGTCAGCTGGACTGGTTTGAGCGACCTGCAGGCAGGACATGAAAAGAACACCTCTCCTCCACCCCCAGGTGCCATACCCCTCTTCACCACCTGAGGAGACAGCAAAAAATGTACCACCAAATATTAAGTGACGAAAAACATCTTTTCTTAGAACTAAATCTGAAAGCGGCAGCTGCCACAGTCCCACTACAGACCCACACCTTGACAACCAACGCCTCTCCCTCAATGCCAAACCTCTTCATCAGCGGGAGGGATGTGGACTTCAGCAGGTCGACCTGCAGGACAAAAAAGCATAAATCATGGAAGACATCCTTTAAAGAGGCAGAAAAGGCATTTTCAACAAACAAGATGCTCATCACTGGTGCCATGGCAACATCTCTCTTCAAATATGCTCACGTCTCCATCTGCCCTTCCATCTGTGGTTGGCTGACATTGTGAAGTAAACAGTCAAGTTAAAAATCACAAGGATTAATGGACACAGGACAGCTAAGGGCACCGGGTACCTTCTTCTTTGGATATTTCTATACCTCCTCTGTTTAAAGCAGCAGTACACACATTGCAAATTCTCTTTAAAAGCCCCAACTACCAAAAACAATAAACAAACGTTAATTTTTGCACGAAAGGGCATATAATTCCCTCTTTGTTTAGGCAAACATAGATTTAGCTCCGGGCACGAGGCCTTAACTTGGTCTAACTTTGTGTTCATCAACTCCACCTCCAGCATCCGTAAATGTTGGTTTAAGGTGTGTTTTCTAACACAGACCTGCACACACGGCAGAGGTTCTGCAGCCTACGCTAGGAACATTTTATCAAAATGAGGAGACACAAAGCAAACGCGTTCTGACCGTTGGGTCAACGGGGTCATTGGTGACTCCCCTCAGAGTGGCCTTCAAGGGGCTTTTCATGAAAGGAGCCAACAGGAGAAGAGCCTCCAGATAGTACCCGATGGAACGCTGGGTGTTGCAGTCATGTTCTACAGAACCACCATACAGCAAGCCCGGCTGGTAGAACAAGACCGTACCTGGAAAAGAGAGACATTCAGCTTTTACTGGTTGAAAATGAGTCCGTCTATCGAGGATTTATAGGGGGGCGATCAGCCAAATTCTGATGGTGTTCACAAATAAATGTAATAATTATAAAGAGTTAAAAAGGGCTCGGCTTTTTTTTTTATGTGTCTGGGAACATTTCAGGTGTCAGTGAGGATTCTTACTGAAGATTTGGCGTGTTATATTGGCGACAGACATAAGATTGGTAACGATATTGATTAGAGGGAGACTTTGAAAAGCCTTCCCTGGTGTAACTTCATTACGACACTCACCTGTCTGATTAATCTCGATTTTGGAGCCATTCGTGACTTTATCTAGCAGTCTGATAAAACTGGCCTCAAAATCTGGAAAAGAAGTGGTAGGTTAGTGCTTTTTGTTCTCCTCCACAATAACAACTACAAATAAAATGAATTTAAAGTGCTGGCTGTTTTCCATATTTCTGTGAGAAGTTTCGAACATCTCTGCACGCTTTCAATGAAAACGTCCACAAACCCCCGATCCGAACACTTTATTTAAGAAGACTTCTGACTCAAAGTTTGTGAGGATTTCACAAGCATGTACAGCGCCAGGCCATCATTTGCGCCACCGTCCGAGTCCAGCGCCACAACACTTCCAACTGCGTAACAGCTAGCGCGTTAGCCGCGAAGCTAACTGCGAAGCTAGCTGCGACGCAACACGAAGCGTGCGCTCGCGACTCACCGCGCAGCCCCGGGCAGTCGTCCGAAGACCTGATGCCTCGGATTCTGACCCGTTTCCCGCTGAGTGTGGACAAAACCAGCCTCTGCCTGAAGAAATTGCAACCCTCATAGACGAGCCCATGGCTTGTCATTCTGTTGTTGTTTCTGACTGTCGTCGTTGGAAATCCACGTGTGTTTATCCAGGAAGAGGAGAGTGGGAGGGGGCATACGGCAGGGCGGGAGGGTCAAAATTCATCACAAAAAAAGCGAAAAAGAAAACATTTTATTTACTTGAAGATAGATAGATAGATAGATAGATAGATAGATAGATAGATGGATAGATGGATAGATAGATAGATAGATAGATAGATAGATAGATAGATAGATAGATAGATAGATAGAGATAGATAGATAGATAGATAGATAGATAGATAGATAGAGAGGTGTGTGTGGGTGTGTGTGGTTCTCACTAAGAAACCATTTAAGATACAATCAGATTATGTGGACAGTGACTAAAAGGCATCAATGGACCTGTTCTTTCTCTTATTATTTTTTTTCACCAAAGTAATCAAGCAAGAAAGTCTTGTTTGTGCAGTTTTTCCTTTCTGTGTGTTTGTTTTCTGAATGCTTCTGGTTCATTTGGATCTGTATGCTGTATCACTGAGGGCTTAAGAGGCGACATTAAATGAAAGAAACTTTTCATTTTCTGCAAAAGTAAAAAACAAACAAACACGATAAAGATGTTTTCTGTTCTGCTACTAGAGACTCACTCCAACAACACTGATGAATAGTTTTGGTCCAACCAGTTAGGTTTTATGTTACCATGGAACCAACCACTCAGCAGGTATTGCAGGTCTGTTTAACAATTAATTCTCTTGGAAAATTAGTTACTTCCAAAAAAAAAAAGATATAAATGGACATTGGAAGTCTCTCAGGATTCATTTATCCAGCTTACACTCTCTCATATCCAACAAAGCCACTAAAACTTATCGACAAGGTAAATTTTGATTACAACTGGGGAATAAAATCCCACTCGTTAACGGGAGCAACCCTGGTGAAAGACTCTGATGATGGTGGGCTACAGGCCACCGACTTTGTATCAACGGAAAATTAAAGGGTCATTTGGTTCAGATTCTTATTTTAGTATTCTGTCCCCAGAACAATGTTTGGAACACGGTGGTATTAATGACTGCTTTGTGACTTCTCAGTTCAAAATTCTCAGTTAAAATGTCACTGACTGACATTCCTGTACCAGATGATGCAGCAGCCACCCACCATGTTTCTATAGAACTATAGATTCAGCTTTTCTAAAAATGGATCCTGATCCTTCAGTAAGTTTATATTTGTCTGTCACTCATCTATTTGCTGAAACTGGCAGATTCTTACCCCTTGACGACCTCTGTGTCAAATTAAATTCCCAGTGCAACCGTAATCAACACAATACAAAAATATTAAAAGAATCCCAACAGCTTCTCTTCTCTTGGTTAAAAATATATTTCTCTATTTGGCCCCAGTTCTCCCTCTTTGACCATTGAGAGACAGAAATTCTCAAGTGGGGCTCTTTGCATAAACATCTACATCCCTTACAGTTTAGCAGGAATTCCTGCTTAAACAGTTACACACTAACTTTTGAAAACCATCTCCAGCTCCTAAAGCAAAAGAGCTTCGCTTCAATGATCTATTTGTCCCGCAGTCAAAGACTCAGCATAGAAGACCAAAGCGGTCTTATCCATGCACGGATCACTTATTTTCCACCTTCAGGAAGATCTTTTGGAACGATGTGCATGTTTGGCTGGAGCCCAGAGTCCCCCCCCCTCCCCCTCCAACAGAGACATCACATTTGGAATTCTAATGGAGGACAAGGATTCAGAGCTCTACTATCACACAACCGGGGTTGGTGGTGGTGCTTTAGAATTCACTGCAGCTTATCAAAAAGAAAGGGAAAAACCCTTCGGAATACTAGTAAAATCATATTACAAAGGCTGTGTTGTTTGAATTGGCCCATTTTATGTCTCTTCCGTCTAACCATGATATGTTTGCTGTCACAATGCTTTGTGTAAACATTGTAAATTTGAATCACTATGGTGTCACTGTGGACAATTTGTGACTGTTTATTTTTTATAAATTTGACTCTCTCACTGTCTGTTAGAATCTTCTCTGCTTCTGTACATCTGAAAACAGCTTGTGCCTCCGACTGGCCGACTGTGACGGGTGAGTCGCGAGCGCACGTCCGCCTTCCTGTTGTGGACGGTTCAAACACTGAGCCCTCGTGATACGTGTAGAAAAGGCGTGAATTGGCTGCGACCCGGCCAGTGCTGAAGACAGCCGTCTGAAGTACAAACATGCATATCAGCAGGAGGTCATCTTGAAACGGTCAGAGGGGAGTCAAAAGGCCACAGTTTCACCCCACCCCCCGGAATCTCCCCCATGGTATATCACTTATTTTCATTTGGGCCTAGGTAGAAGAATGAAGAGGATTCCATGAATGTTATCCCGCTATCCTCAGCAACAAGTGTTACTTTTATTGAAATCCCAACCATATGTGAACTATTTGGCAGAGCGGATGAATCGCTGCTTGTGCAGATTCTCTCTGCAGGTCCGGGCTCAGAAGGGATTAATCAGCTCTAGAACAATTACATAACCCTGTTATACAATAAAAGCAGAACGTAAACCGTGAAGAGTCGGAGAATGAAGCTTTGTTTAGCTCTGAATCCACCCACCCCTGCTTTGACCGACATTGGAGCATCCCCCCCTCCTCCTCTCCTCCTTTGCACCTCCTCTTCCTCGTTTGTCTTTCTGCAGCACGGAAGGAAGTGAAGTGAAGGCTGGGTGAGCGTCGACGGGCTGCACAAGCCACCCCCACGTTGTGCAACGTTGCACACTTCTTGGATAAGAAAGTGGAACCTGATCCAGTTGCGCATCCAGGAATGATTTTCTCCTCCGCACCTTAAATAAGCAGCCTGGCATTAGAAACCTCCAAAGAAGAAGCGTGCAGTGATGTCTCTCCACAAGATCTTCCGTGTGATTATTATGGGTCCGCCGGGATCGGGCAAGGGAACCGTGTCTGCGCGTATTATCAAAAGTTTTCTGCTGAAACACATTTCCAGCGGGGACATTTTGAGAGCAAACATCAACGCCAAAACGGGTAAGACTGATTCTCGGATTAAACCCGATTGGGTTGTGATCTGATCAGAAAGACGATTTTCTGTTGGAAACGGAGCAGAAGTTGGTGGGAAAGAATGTGGAGCCCTGAGATAAGAGGGCCACTCCTCCAGTTTGACTCCTTATCGGGTTTTGACAGAGGAACGGGTTAAAGTGGCAGGAAACGTGTGTGATTCAGAAGCCGTTGGTTAATGTTTAAGGTTTAAACACTTGAACCCAACATTACCTGAACTTTGGCTACAGGCCATTTCTCCTCCATATCACCTTAGATTAAGATAAGGGTGTCAAAACAAGGCAGAAGATCTCAGAGGAGCTGCACCAGTTTGTAGAGTTTCAGGTCAAACTGATAGATTCTCACGACGTTTCTGTCCAGAAGCCTTTTGGACCTGAAAGGCAGTTTGTCTTTCAAACCACTTCAAAGTCTAAAACCAGTTTAACCATCCAGTTTAACGATCTTTACAAGGCTGGCCAGCAAATTCATATTCTAATCTGTGTGCATGCGTGTGGTTTTTGGAGTCTGCCTCACCCTAAAAGCAGATTACGTCTTCATTATTAAGCTCTAAATGACATGTTTCTCGTTATTTTCTGGATATATATATATATATATAAAAATATAATATATATATACATATTGAGCTGCACACAACTTTGATCTCTTCTTGGTGCTGATGCAAGTAGCCTCTGCATAAAAACGAACCTTTACTTTTGTTCCGGAGCACATCATTATTTGTGGGTTTTTGTCTGTTTCTTCCCCCTCAAACACATTTTTCTCTGTTTCTGCCAGAACTGGGTCTGTTGATGAAGTCCTGTATTGACCAGGGTCAGTTGGTTCCTGATGATGTCATCTCTCGTCTCATCCTGAAAGACCTGAGAGCTCTGGAGAACAGCAGCTGGCTCCTCGATGGTGGGTCCTTCTCACACCAACGAGTTGGCGTTTACGGTGTAACAGTTTATTGTAATAGATCAAAGAAAGAGTGTGAGTGTAATCGAATTGACCAGTGTGTATTCAGCATAATCCAATCACAGATTGAAGCTGACTGATGACTGAAGCACCTACACACAATTTTGTTGGATCAGAGGCTAAATAGATAAAGGTGGATTGAAACGACTGCGGGAGACGGCTCGGTGACATTCGACAGGAAAGTGGCCGCGTGCACGGGGCTGAGGAATGTAAACAAGAGCTGTGGAACAGTTTTCCACTGTAAAACAGACAGATGAGAGCAGACAGGCATGAAAACGCCGTGCAGACAAACTACAGTGGCGGCAGAATGAGGCGTCGCTGAAATGATGAAGCTTTTACAGCAGCACAAAGTGCTAGCAGATATGAATTCATAATTGTGTTTAATTATCAGATTTTGATGTGGAACCGGCCCTTATGGTGCTGTTTTGGAAGGATTTGTGTTTATCTCTAAGCCGAGGTGTGAATGCTTCTCATACTTTAATTCTACGACTTGTTTCCTCTGCGTTGCCTCCACATTTGTCCGTCAGGTTTCCCTCGGACGGTATCGCAGGCCGAAGCTCTGGAGGATGCCTACAGCGTGGACTCGGTCCTGAACCTCAATGTTCCTTTCCAGACCATCAAAGAGAGGCTGACGTCCCGCTGGACTCACCTTCCCAGCGGCAGAGTTTACAACATAGATTTTAACCCGCCTAAAGTCCCTGTGAGTGGAGAACAGGAACACACTAATACACCTCCAACTCTCCCGTCGGAGCAAAACCCCCCTAAAACCCTTTAACACAGGTGGCTAAAAGCTACGGGCACTTTCCCCGCTGAATTAGTCCTCGTGTATTGCAGGGATTGGACGATGTCACAGGGGAGCCTCTGGTCCAGAGGGACGATGACTCTCCAGAGACGGTCACACGGCGGCTGAGATCCTACGAAACGCAGACGGAGCCGGTCTTGGAGTTCTACAGGTAAGATCAGGAAACACACAGCTTCTGTTTTTAATATAGTGATGATTAGAAAGTTTTATTTTCGGGTGAACTGTCCCTTTAACGCACGGCGTCCTGCTGTTTTCTCCACCAGGTGTAAAGGTGTGCTCCAGACGTTCTCTGGGACAGAAACCAACAAGATCTGGCCCCACGTCGAGGCATTCCTCCACAAGAAATTCCCCTCCATCCAACAGGGGGTGGCTTAGACGGGCGGATCAGGAAGGCCAGGTGAAGGTTTGGGTTTGGTGAGGACAACTGAGCAGGGAACCTTGATTTGTCACGTGCTGCTTTCTGTGAAAGAAGAGTTCCATCTGCAAATCAACATGTTCTGATCATTCAGAAGGGCGGGTTTAGGTTTTATTACATCACAATCGGTTTCCACAGTGATTTTAAATAGTGTTCGTAGCATCGTGACGTGCTTTAACGAAGCACAGGAGTCGTTTTGGGTTTTAATTTGAATGAATTTCTTTTCTTTCTGCTCTTGGTAGCACACAAAAGCTTCAGATCCTTTAGCAAAAACTTAAATAGGGCAGGAGCCTCGGAGGAAGAGCTCTGGTGTGTTCGTAGGATGGCATCGACTGTGTTGTGCAGTCAGTAACTGCTGTAAAGGGAAATGTGCCTGTTTGCGATCACAGATGTAGCATTTTACATTTACATTTTAGTCATTTAAGTCACTTTTGTCCAAAGCGCCTGACAGTGTGAGACACATGTTGCTTTGGGGAAAGTTTTTGTTTCTACCTGTTTTAATAGGACCACAAAGTGAAAAAGGATTAAAAGCTGATCAAGCTTATGTTGAATGTAAATCTAAAGGCCTTTGGAGCTTTTTATTTTATTCTATTTTAACTATGCACTCAGTCAAATATTCCACTGATAGACAGCTCAGTGATTATCTGAAAACGTGATGCAACAATTGTCATTCTTGTCCTGTGAATGTGCCTTCTCCTCCTCTTGGGTGGTTCTGTGAGTTCTTAAAGACTAATTTAATCTTTTGTGCTGTAGTCTTGTTGATTGTATGCTGATAAAAGGAACAAAAGGAAACCAACTCTGCTTCTCCATTGTGCTTTGAAAACCACCAGCTTTTTATTTGCAGTCTGAATTGTTTCCTTGTTTCAGCAAAGCTTAAAAAAAAAGAGAGAACCCAAATTCCAGTTTAATAACTTGAACCTCAACATTTTGCCGAGCGCCAACTGTAGCGTTTGATCCCCATTTTGATTTTAATCCCTCGATCTTCAGCAAAGACTCGCACGATCATCAGCTCCGAGGACGTCACACTTACACTCACAATCTGAAGCTGTGTGGACCAACAAGTATTTTATTTCTCAGTAACTTGGCAAACAAACACTATTAAACTCTAAAAATAAAAAAGTCTAGTGCTCTTAAAGCCTCCAGAGTTCCTCCAGGCAACACAAAGGATACTATTTCAAAAAGAATCCTTCCGAAACAAATGGGGGAACATGGAGAAGAACCAAGGATTTCTCCACTTCCGACGTTCATGGTTGTTATCCAAGTAAAGCCGAGGAGTCTGACTGGAGCGGCGCCCTGCGAGTCCATCTGGAGGTTTGTTCTCAAAGCCTGAGCCCGAAACTTCCGTCTTTTACTTGACCATGATGGAAGTTGGTCTTTTCCCCCAGAATAATCCACCTTCACCTGATCTTTGACCATCGCGTGCTCCATCAAGTGAAGTTCAAGAGACAAGGAAGGAACAATCAGATCCAGGTTTTTAGGATTCATTATGTTGTCTGGAATTTGTAATGTTTCTATTTGTGCCTCTCGTTTTAAATATATTAGATTTTATATAGATAGCATATGTAGATTAATTTTGAGAGCAAGAAACAACTGCCGTCCTTTAATGTCCAGCATCTTCCCCGCTGACGGGCTGATGTCACATTTATTCCCGGCTCTTGTCCGTTTTGTCTGCGAGTAGTTCTGATAATTCTTCCCAAAGCAGCCGAGGGGGGCGGATCATCAGTCCCTAGGACGTCTCCATCATCTGAGTGTCATCCACTTCTGTTGTGTCCTCCTGTGTGCACGTCCCCGTGCTTGTCCATAGTCCGGTCTCAATGAAACGCATCATGGGATGCTCCGCCTGTGAGAGAGGTTCAGAGCATGGGTGAGGCCTTTGGCACGATAAAACATTTGAGTCTTTATTCTTGGGAAGCTGACAGGCACTGATGTTCATCCAACTCAGAGGATCGTTGTAGGGAACAGCATGTGCTGATCGCCACTGTAAATGAGTAGCTAATTAGCTGAGATTTAATTAAATCCCAGAGTGTGTGTATTTATTTTAACAGTGTGCAGGGAATCATTCTGAGCAGCACTTACTGGAGGTAAAGTAACCGGGACGTCGTTGGGGACAAGGCTGCATTTGATGGACAGCTGGTGGTGTTCCGGACTGTCGTCATGAGTGCTTTCATGCTGCGCTGCATGTTCTTTCACTCTTTGTATGAAGGCCTCCACCTCTGCATGGAAGACTTCTAAGTAAATGTCTTGTCCATCCTGCACAACCAAAAATCCACCCAAAAGAATCCTGAGCAGCTGAACAACACGTGTCCTTTCCCACCAATACTGACACTTTTCTAATTAAACTACAATCCTGAGAAAGGTACTTACTTTGGATTAAACAAACAAATATTAGGCAGTTCAGCACCACTGATCTCATATTACTGGTTTAGACTGGAGACTTAAGGTGTTATTGGACCCCCAAGACGTGACAGCAGTGTTAATCCTCCACCCCCCCGATGTGCTGGCTCACCTTGGCTTTGTGGAAGAACTGTCGGAAGCAGCCTCGTGGGTCCTGCTGAGAGTGTGAGGCCACCTCCAGGATGAACTGCATGACCACAGCCTGGTGGGCCACCTGTTTCATCAGAGCTTCTTTCTACAAGACAGAAAAACAAAAAAATTGTTCTTTTTCCACAAACACTTGTTATAAAACGTGTTATATATCACGGGGGCATGATGGGCAGACCTGACTGTACTTGATATCAGGGAGGAAACAGAAAAAAGCACTTTAAAATAACCTGTTTGAACTTAGAACCATCTAAATAATAATGAGGTTGTTGCAAAAGATGTGTCAACATGCCTAAAGCGTCGCCTCTTTTATGAATAAATTACAGTTGAGATGAACTACAGACAGCGCAGAAGCCACACCAGCGCCTTCACTCAGAACATACCCCCTCCTGTTGGAGCTTTATGCACCACAAAATCAAATAGTTGGCCGTTTCCTCACAGATGAGCTGAGGCATGTCTGCCAAGAATCGCTGACTATCATCCCACCTCCGCAACATACCTGACAAAGAACACACGAGATCGACGCGACTCAAGTCGTGAAGGAAGGATGGTGCAAGTACATCATTACTCTAATGAGCAACACTTTCAATGTCAGAACTATTGCATTCATACAGCTGACACTGAACCAAACTGCACGAGGTTCTTTTGCTTCTCACTCACCAAAATGCTTCAGCTCTTGCTCGTGATTTTGAATAGAGCTCTTGCACTTGCTCCAATCAATTTCTACTTTCTGATTTTGTGCATTGATGATGCTCTGGGTGAAAGTAAACAGAGAATGTTAAAAGACAAAGAATAACAGATATCTTTCAAACAATTCAGATATCACATGTTGACAAAAACTTGAAGGAAACAAGTGCAAGTGTACTCGGTCAAAAACGTCCCAACTTCTGACAGATCCAAGAACAGGACTGTGGTGCCCTGCAGGAGCCCCGAGCATGTTCTCCTTGCGACGCCACTCCTCCTCTGTGCTCAACAGCTCTGTAGGGCAGGCCAGAGTCCGAGCTTGTTCCTGTTCCAAAGATTCTGAGCTGTGGACACCCAGAGAACACAGCTGATCCTGAGCCTCTGCTAGTCTCCAGCTGGAGATGACAGACGCTTTCAAACAATGCTGCTGGCTCTGGCACAATGTCAATGATGATGATGATGATGGTGGTGGTGATGGAGACGGGTGTGAGGACTGTGGATGAAAAGAAAACAATTCTTCAGTTCAACAAAAGCATGTAGCCTGGCCCCTACACAGGTGCACACACCTACATGGCTGCTCATTACTTTCTCAGGGTTGTTAACGTTGCATAAATCAGTCGACGGGGTGAGTGGTAATAAAGAGGATGGGTTCTAATGCAGTAGCATCAAGTGTTCTGCTCCTTCTGTGCCCTGCTAAATGCAGCACATCCGAGCTTACAGAGTAGACAGCGAGGCGTCTAAAATAAGTTTCCAGTTGTTTCTTGACTCTCAAACTAACAATAACCACGTCTGCTGCCACCCTCAGGTTTGCTAAGTTAAAAAACAATTGCAGTCATTTTTTAGAGGTTTCGTCTCGTCATGGCGCCGCAGGTTACAGTAATATGGTGGTGAGTATGATAGAACAGTGACACACAATGTTCTGGACACAGTATAGACCATACATTAAAGTGCCGTGTAGATATACTGTGCAATCCGAGATTTGGTAGCATACGGCCAAATACGCCTTTACCAGCAAGTGTGCAGTTGTTCAAAGCTAAGTGCTAAAACGTTGTTACAATGGTTGTGGATGTAGTAGCTAAAAGGACGTCCCGAGGACCAGAACAAGCCATAAACACTCTGCATGAATTCATTTCAATTAATCCCTCATAGGTTTCGAGAGTTAGCTCAAGGAAAACAATAATAGTACCAGTGATGGAAAAAAAAGCTTTGCGCATTATGCGGACTTATTACCTTTTGGTGAGGATAAACACCAGTAAAACCTTGTGTTGTTGAAGTGGTCTTACTGTCAGAATCTTCTGTGGAAACTGTTGATTTGTTGCCTAGCCACGCCATTTCTGCCACAGTACCAGGCTGCTTCTGCTTACGCAGGACCCGCTAGCTAATGCTAACGTCTACTTCTATTATTTGGGGTTAGGAATGAAATATTACCAGTGGTGCGATGCTGCCCCCTGCTGACTGTTGTCATGTCCTGCAATCATATCCAGCTGCAAGCTTGAAAGCTGCTTTTTTAGGTCTGAGCTGTCCTGAAGCACTTCTATGCGGATAAAGATCTACACTGTGTCAGTGGTACAAGGTGCAGCAACCATGGTGAATCAGTTATTGACAGTCCTGTCCCAAGGTCTGATTGAAGACACGATCGGACAGTCCTAAAAATGTTTTTACTCAGTCGGTCATAGCTGATCGAATTGACTCTCGGTCTTCAGTGACAGAGTAATACCTTATCATACAGATTCTGAGCTGTTGGAGAAGACAAAATCATCATCTGCTACATTTAGAAAATGGCAGTCAGTCAAAATGACCCACTTGGGTTATTTTGGTGCCGTAAACAACAGGAGCGAAAATCCTAATCCAACACCTGTGGGATCACAAAAGAGAATAGTATGACTAATGCTGCATACTGTTTTACAATGTTATAGCAGCCAAGATTAAGAGGGCAGTCGACAGAAAATCGATACATTTTGCGATGGTAATGTAAAGCTGTAGGGGCTTTCTGTGCTACACAGTAAAGCCATCATCCATACCCTCTTTAGAGTTGTGAGCTGCTTTGCCTGGAGCGCAAGCAGTCGAGATGCAATGCCAATGATTCCCGTCCCATTAGGGCAGTAGTGTGACACTCTACACTATTTAGAGTGATCACCTGACCCTGTAGGCGATACTAAACAAAGGAAGTACCTCAATGTCCTAGTGTGCACCATATGTACCCCTGATCACTACCGCCAGTTGCCTTATAGCACCTAGTGCAGGATCCTTCAACTGGGTGTGCAGCTCAGCTGAGCTGAAAGCAGTGGAGCTCGTTTCAAAGAGTAGCTGGCTGCTTAGTCTCGCCTCGTCTTCTTAACCACTTGATCTCTTTCGGGGTGGGTGCACACCTGGATGAGTCGCCAGGTCAGTGTAGGGCCATCAAATGAGCACTTATGGGTTTGGTGCCTTGCTCAAGGGTAGCTCTGAAGGTGTTTCGGCACCTTATCTAACTACCAGAACACCTTCCATGTTTTGCCTGCACTTTGTGTCAGGGTCCTGGGTGTTTGTTTTGGATTTCTTTGGTGTGTTTTTCCTGTTCTGCCTCCAGGGGGTGTGATGGAGCCTCTTTCCTACTGCTGGCACTGGTGACAGCCACACCTGCTGTCAATTACCAATCAACCGGCTATTTAAGGCCCGGGCTCCTGTTCCAACAGTTTTGTGCTTCACTCTCAGGGTCACCATGTCTCCCTCCTTTTGTGAAGAATTGTGCAGGATCTTTTCCCTGTGCTGAGTGGATTTTTCCTCCTAGTGTTTGAGACTTCTTTCGTTTAAAATAAACCCTTTTGAGACTGAGTTGGCTGTTTCCTGTTTGCATTCGTATCCTATTCGAAGTAAACCATAACACTGGGACTTAAACCAAGAACCCTTGGCTTCTCAGCCCATTTCCGAACCGAGTGAGTGACCACTGCCCCCACTCCTCAGGCTGAACAAGGAATAGGATGGACTGGATAAGTTCGGAAGGGTCGGTGGCCACTTTAGAGGCATCGATGTACATCTTTAAAAAGAAGTGCACAGTCAGGTAGTGTAACCACAGGAGAGGACGTAAGAACTTCCTTGAGGTAGGTGAATGCTGCCTTGTATTCTGCTGACCACTCAAAGGTCACATTCTTCCCTGCCAGCTGGCTCACTGGTGCAACATACCATGAGAAATCATGCACAAACCCTCTATAATAGGAGCAGAGACCCTTAACGTATCAGTGTTTTGTGGGTCTGGATGGAGACCATCCCTGGACACCACGTGGCCCAGGAAGAGGCTCCCTTGCAATTCCCTGAACTGTAACATCAGTCCTGCCAGCTGGATGCTGGAAAGATTTCCCTCAGAAGGAGGTGGTCTGCGAGTGTACCGCTGTAAAGCAGTATATCATCATGATGAGCACCATTATGCGCTGAAATGTGCTCGGAGAGTTCTTCAGACCCATAGGCTGAAAGTCTTTGATCATCACTGCACAGGACATCAATAGTCAATGCACAACCTCCACTGTTCCCTTTTTTCCCTTCACAAGCACCACTGGGTGCCCAAGGGCTGCATTTCGCCCTTACTAAAGCAATTTAGTGGGAAATTGTCACTTTGTACAAAGTTTGCAAGAACCGTGGGCAACAGCGCTAACAGTGAAGATGCGACATGTAACACCTGGGCAGTTCAAATCAAATACATGTTTGTTAATGGTGGGTTAATGATGCATTTGGTGATGATTAGTGAATTATGAGGCCACTAATGGCCAAAATATATTGCAGAGAAGATGTGGCTAGTATTTATATTCAAATGTGCTGATGAGTGGGTTAATAAGTTGCTTCTTGTTTCTATATAATAAAACAAAAAATGAGACTGGAGATTAAAGTTTCTTGTTACACATAAAAACAAAAGAGACTGTTACATTTGGAAAAAAATCAGTATGGTGCTCATTTCAAATAAGCTTTTAATTTGTTTTAATTAGTAAAGGAGGAGAGTCCAGCTGACAGCTTGCAGAAATAGGACCCTCAGTTTCCTGTACATATTTAGTATTATTTCCGAGTACACTGAATAAACCCTTTTTGCAAGATACCTACTCTTTCTGGAAGATGTTTATGTTGCTACCCAAACAGCTGGCCCTAGCCTTTTTGGTACCTGTAGGCAAGATTACAGTTTGCACCAGAGGAACAGTGGTCCTCTTTGGTACAACTTGCATCCCCTTCTGTGCAACATTTTAGACAGATGCAATGTCCCTCTTCGTAATTGAATTATGAGTGCTAGAGGTGTGACTTTGGTGACTATTTGAAATTATTTTCATGTGCGGCAAACTTATGAGATGGTGCTGGAGGTACTGTCAACATTTCAAAAACTTTGGGTGAATATATGAAGGACAGTTAGCCATGGGTCGGGACTGGAAGATGCTTGTTGATATTGGCCAGCAGTTAACGTTTCCACTGGAGATCGCAGCCACAACCCTTAGGCCAGACTTGGTCCTTTGGTCTTCTTTGCTGAAGTCTGTATACATCATAGAACTTACAGTTCCTTGGGAGAGTTCAGCAGAAGAGGCCTACGAGCACAAGAAATTGCGCTACACAGAGCTGGCTGCAGAGGCACAACGGCGAGGATGGAATCCAAGAGTCTATCCAGTTGAAGTCGGATGCAGAGGGTTTGTGGCTTCTTCCTTTATCAAGCTGCTAAAGGATCTTGGCGTCTGTGAGCAGGCCCTGCAGCAGGACGATAAGATCAGTCTCTGAAGCGGCTGAAAGAAGCAGTCAGTGGATATGGATCAAACGGAAGGACCCTTGCTGGGCTCATGGATCAATATAAAATATTCCAGGTATGCGGCCAGCGCAGGTGCTGGTTAAGGGAGTTGGACGCCCCTGCCTTGCAGAGCCCCATGGGTTATCCCATGCCAATCATTGGCAAACGGCTGAAGCTGGTTTCACTCCGTTTTGCTCCTGCCTACTGTGTGACCAGGTTGACGTATGACTGGGCTAGGGACACAAGTTTCAGGCTTTTTTTCAGCCTGTAGCTGGCCACCTTTTGAGAAGGGTGTCCAGTATTTAAAAGGCCGAAACACCTAATGAGTCAAAGGGCATACTGCTGATGATGTGTTCAGAAAATCTTTCCAAGGTCATACGTATCTCCCCCTTTCACAACAAGGTATACCTCATGTGAGTGCGTACCATCTACTGGCACAAGGGATGTTTCAAACAACTCATACTGATTCTGTAAGCTAAACACTACATTTGTACAATTGAATCTGAAGATACTTGTTAGCAGCAAGGTTGAATAACAGTTCAAACCACAAGACAGAAACAATGTATTTCTTACTTGAGAACTGAACATATCAAAAGGAAAGTCACGTAACAATTTACCTTGTCTTCTTATTAGGCCATTTAGCTACTTTTGGGAAGTCGCCAGTCTTCTGGATAAAGGTTTAGCACTTCTTTCTTCTTCAAGGTGCGTTTCTTCAGGACATTCTCGTGCCACCAAGAGCTGACCCGCTTCGTAATTGGTGTTGATATCCTTTCAAGCTTCAACAAAGTTTTTTCAACTTCTTTCTTTAGCTGGTGCTCCTTTACAATGGGGCTGTTTATTAATTGGACATATTTCTTTTCTCTCTCATCACATTGTTGAACTGTGGCAGAAAGCTGTAGCTCCAGTCTGCTGATTGTATCTGAATTCACTTTACAAAAGGTTTTGACAACCTTGTAACCTCATTGAGAGATCTTTGTTTTCAGTTAAAAACACTTGCTCAACCATCTCACTGATCTGCGCATGTTCATTTTCTAGATAGCATCTTTTCATAGCGACGGTTCTTTTTATTTTAACTTTTTGGTGTCCGAGATCACAGACATACATGCTTGGAGATCCTTAACAAATTGTTTTTCTTGAGACTGGATCTGATCTTGATTGGTTTGCTCTTTACCCCCGAGTTGTTCAATCTGCTTCAGCTTTTCTTCCATCATTTTATTTTCAGACATGGCCTGATCCAAGTCTTCCAATGTGTGTTGGAGTTGGAGTCGGAGCGTTGACATTTCTGTCACGTGCTTCTCCTGAATTTGTTCATTCTCTTCAGCAGCCCCCTGTAATTGATCTTCTAATTGTTGTATTCTCTCATTTATGACTCTTTTCTGGTCCTGGACCTCCTCCAGCTCTTTCCTTATACTTTTATTATAAGAGCTTTCCTGTTTCCAGTTCATTTCTAGGGTTTTATTCTTTTCCATTGTATCCCTTAAGAGAACTAGAAGTTCTTCTGCTTTATCAGTCATGCTTTTTAAGTCAGACTTTTCCTTTTGGTAGCTCTCCTCTAAAAGCAAATTGCCTTCTTCTACCTCTTTGACCCTAATATGTAGCTCTTTTGCCTTTTCTATGCACTGTTCCAGCTCTTCTCTGGTAATTCTGTGCTCAGTCTTTTCCTTCTCATAAAACTCCTCAAAGTGGTTCAGTTGTTCTTTTGTATGTTTATGTGCAGACCTCTCTTCCTGATAGTTTTCATTTGTCCACATATTCTCTACAACTGCTTGCTGTAATTGGAATTCCAGTTCTTTGTTCTGCTGATTGGCCTGAACTAGCTGCTCCTGTGTTTCCTCATGTAAAGATTTTTCATTCTCATATTTCCCTTCAAGCTCTTGCTTCTCCTCTATTTCTTGGTTGAATTTAACTTGAAGCTCTTCTATGGTTTGGCTCAGATTCCCTCTTGTCATTTCATGAGCATTCACTTCCTTCAGATATTTCTCCTCTAAAGAAATTATCTTTTCTTTGCCCTGTTGAAGGTTAACTTCTAGTTTGTCTATTGTATTACACATGACCTTGTGTTGGTCATTTGCCTGTTTCAATTGTAATTGAATCTTCTCGATGCTCTGCTCCAACTCTTGTTTTTCATCATTGTGTTGAATCATTTCTTGCTTGTAGTTCTCCTCTAATATTTTTTTCTCTTTCAATGTATTCTGTAACTGAATTTGTAGCTTTTCTTCATTTTTAGCCATCCGGTCATTTACTGAATTCATACGGTCCAGTTCTTTCTTTGTCTGCTCCAGCTCTTTTCTTGTAGAGGAAATGTTACTTTCTTGCTCTTCTATGACTTGGTTCAGGGCTTCTTTTGTATTTTTGTGTGAACACTTTTCCTTCGCATAGTTCTTTTCTAGACAGTTATGTTCTTTTACTAATACATGTAACTGACCTTGAAGGTCTTTTATGCCTTTGTTCAAAGTTTCTTTTGTATTATTGTGTGAAGACTTTTCCTCCTCATAGTTCTTTTCGAGACATATATGTTTTTTTACTGTTTCTTTTAACTGAATTTCAAGCTGTTCTATGGTTTTGTCCGAGGCCTCTTTCATCAGTTGGCATTTAATCATATCCTTTTCATACATGCTTTGTAGACAATTTTTCTCCTGAACCATTTGCTGAAATCCACCTTGAAGTCGTTTCATGTTGACTTTTGTAGTTTTGTGTAAACTGCTTTCTTTCTGATATTTTTCTTGTAAACTATTGTTTTCTTCCAATGCTGTCTTTAATTTAGCATCAAGGTCTCTACAGTCACCCTTAGCCTGGCGCAGTTGTTCAAATATTTGTCTGCGTATAGACCTTTCCTTCTCGTAGGTCTGCTTTAGCAACAAAATCTTTTCAGTTGTTGGTTTTGATTCCTGTTGAAGTGTAGTGATCAGTATTCGATCTTGTTGTTTTTGTTTGAACAACTGACACATCTCCTGCTTTAAAGCCGTTATTTCCACTTCCTTCTTCTTAATTATTTTGGACATGTTCCTGACAGGGTGTTTTTTCTCATCCCAAAGAATACCTATTCTTTGCAGGCGCTCCAGCTCTGTGTCCATCATCCTAAATTTTTTCTCAATATTTTGTTCAAAAGAGTTAAAGTCCTTGTAGTAGGCCTCTGTATGTGATTCCAACAATCTCATTTGAATAGTATGGCAAATCTTGAAAAACTCTTCATCTTCAGGTGGTCCACTGTAACCATCTTTTCTTAAAGAAAATATTTCCAATTTGTTTTTCATAATTGTGTTACCTCGTTCATTGAGAACATGTTTTAACTGAGCAACAACCTTTTTGTATTCCTGGTATTGCTTTGAAATGACCAGAAATAGTTTCTTCAGCTCTTCAATAGTTTTCTCTGCCATCATATAAAATCATTTAAAATGCTGAACTAATTTCAACAAAACAACTTGCTTATCCGTATGTGGTACTGTTTTGAGTTTTTTTTAAGCACTACTTTTAAAAAGGCTCAGTGTTGTTTGGTGGCCATGTTTAAACCAAAAGATCAAAGCATACAAACCTTCAAAGCAAATTTAAAGAGGTATATTAAGGCAGGTGAGAGCTGACACTTTTGCATTCCTTCACACATTGAATTCAAAGAACTTGTTCCTTTTGCATGTTTCCTTTCTGCCTGAGAAAAAACTACAAATCTTGAAAACTGAAATAAATTATCTTCCCTTTGTTCACGACACAATCACACAAAGAGAAATTATCATTCTTTTTTGACTTTTTAATTATGAGCTATTGATGGGAATTCCTCTTCTTAATCATCTGAATCGGACTCACTGACCGGTTCCGGTTCAGCGTTGATTTTGTGAAAGCTCTTACAATACATGAAGACGGTATCATAGCCTGTGCGTCTACAATCCACCCGCATATTGTGGCATAACTTGCCCGCCGCTGCCTCATAGTCTTTGTGAAGGAGTGTTCGCCTTCCGTCTTTCAGCGCTCTGTCTGTTTCCGTGGCAACCGAGAACCACGGTGAACGACGACTTCTCGTGCCCCGTTGTGCGTATCGCCACCGTGCCGGTCCCTTTTTCGCCACTTTGTGGGTCAAAGGGATGTTAAAAGTCAGAGGGATCTCATCCATGTTGGTGATGTGGCTGCGCACGGTTATCTTGTCGCGGCAGTAGGTGCGGAAGATGGCCACCCTCTCCTGGTAGTCCGCGGGCAGCCGCTGGGCAACAGTTGTCCTTGCGCGTATGGAGAGATGACGCCTCCTCATAAAGCGAAAACACTAAGATTGCTCGATTGCCATTTTCAGCCGCATATTATCTGAATTCACTTTCAAAAGGTTTTGACAACCTTGTAACCTCATTGAGAGATCTTTGTTTTCAGTTAAATACACTTGCTCAACCATCTCACTGATCTGCGCATGTTCATTTTCTAGATAGCATTTTTTCATAGCGACGATTCTTTTTTTTAACTTTTTGGTGTCCGAGATCACAGACATACATGCTTGGAGAGCCTTAACAAATTGTTTTTCTTAAGACTGGATCTGATCTTGATTGGTTTGCTCTTTACCCCCGAGTTGTTCAATCTGCTTCAGCTTTTCTTCCATCATTTTATTTTCAGACATGGCCTGATCCAAGTCTTCCAATGTGTAACTTGTCTTCTTATTAGGCCATTTAGCTACTTCTGGGAAGTCGCCAGTCTTCTGGATAAAGGTTTAGCACTTCTTTCTTCTTCAGGGTGCATTTCTTCAGGACATTCTCGTGCCACCAAGAGCTGACCCGCTTCGTAATTGGTGCTGATATCCTTTCAAGCTTCAAAGTTTTTTCAACTTCTTTCTTTAGCTGGTGCTCCTTTACAATGTGGCTGTTTATTAATTGGACATATTTCTTTTCTCTCTCATCACATTGTTGAACTGTGGCAGAAAGCTGTAGCTCTAGTCTGCTGATTGTATCTGAATTCACTTTACAAAAGGTTTTGACAACCTTGTAACCTCATTGAGAGATCTTTGTTTTCAGTTAAAAACACTTGCTCAACCATCTCACTGATCTGTGCATGTTTATTTTCTAGATAGCATCTTTTCATAGTGATGGTTCTTTCTTTTTTTTTTTAAATTTGGTGTCCGAGATCACAGACATACATGCTTGGAGATCCTTAACAAATTGTTTTTCTTGAGACTGGATCTGATCTTGATTGGTTTGCTCTTTACCCCCGAGTTGTTCAATCTCCTTCAGCTTTTCCTCCATAATTTTATTTTCAGACATGGCCTGATCCGAGGCTTCCAATGTGTAACTTGTCTTCTTATTAGGCCATTTAGCTACTTCTGGGAAGTCACCAGTCTTCTGGATAAAGGTTTAGCACTTCTTTCTTCTTTAAGGTGCGTTTCTTCAGGACATTCTTGTGCCACCAAGAGCTGACCCGCTTCGTAATTGGTGCTGATATCCTTTCAAGCTTCAACAAAGTTTTTTCAACTTCTTTCTTTAGCTGGTGCTCCTTTACAATGGGGCTGTTTATTAATTGGACATATTTCTTTTCTCTCTCATCACATTGTTGAACTGTGGCAGAAAGCTGTTGCTCCAGTCTGCTGATTGTATCTGAATTCACTTTACAAAAGGTTTTTACAACCTTGTAACCTCATTGAGAGATCTTTGTTTTCAGTTAAAAACACTTGCTCAACCATCTCACTGATCTGTGCATGTTTATTTTCTAGATAGCATCTTTTCATAGTGATGGTTCTTTCTTTTTTTTTTTAAATTTGGTGTCCGAGATCACAGACATACATGCTTGGAGATCCTTAACAAATTGTTTTTCTTGAGACTGGATCTGAGCTTTATTGGTTTGCTCTTTACCCCCGAGTTGTTCAATCTGCTTCAGCTTTTCTTCCATAATTTTATTTTCAGACATGGCCTGATCCAAGGCTTCCAATGTGTAACTTGTCTTCTTATTAGGCCATTTAACTACTTCTGGGAAGTCACCAGTCTTCTGGATAAAGGTTTAGCACTTCTTTCTTCTTCAGGGTGCATTTCTTCAGGACATTCTTGTGCCACCAAGAGCTGACCCGCTTCGTAATTGGTGCTGATATCCTTTCAAGCTTCAAAGTTTTTTCAACTTCTTTCTTTAGCTGGTGCTCCTTTACAATGTGGCTGTTTATTAATTGGACATATTTCTTTTCTCTCTCATCACATTGCTGAACTGTGGCAGAAAGCTGTAGCTCTAGTCTGCTGATTGTATCTGAATTCACTTTACAAAAGGTTTTTACAACCTTGTAACCTCATTGAGAGATCTTTGTTTTCAGTTAAATACACTTGCTCAACCATCTCACTGATCTGTGCATGTTTATTTTCTAGATAGCATCTTTTCATAGTGATGGTTCTTTCTTTTTTTTTTTAAATTTGGTGTCCGAGATCACAGACATACATGCTTGGAGATCCTTAACAAATTGTTTTTCTTGAGACTGGATCTGATCTTGATTGGTTTGCTCTTTACCCCCGAGTTGTTCAATCTCCTTCAGCTTTTCTTCCATAATTTTATTTTCAGACATGGCCTGATCCAAGTCTTCCAATGTGTAACTTGTCTTCTTATTAGGCCATTTAACTACTTCTGGGAAGTCGCCAGTCTTCTGGATAAAGGTTTAAGGATAAAGGATAAGGATAAAAGACTTTATTGATCCCACATCGGGGAAATTGCACGTTACAGCGGTAGCCCGTGGTGTACAATACACAAAAGTACTAAAATAAAAAATAAAAATAAAGACTCTTATGTTATGTACATTGCTATGTACAGTACATTGTACAGTATATACAGAAATTATTTAAAAAATTATGTACAGGAGTTTTGGACAGTGTGAAGACAAAAAAAAATAAGGCGCATGAGATGAGATGTGCAAATAAGACATTCCAGAGGTAGTTATGATTAGTTAGTGCAAATATGCCAACCCTGGGTTATTTGTGCTACAATTAAGTGTTGTGCATGTTGAACAATCTGACGGCAGTTGGCTTGAATGACCTGCGGTAACGTTCCTTTTTACACCGTGGGTGTAACAGTCTGCTGCTGAAGGAGCTGCTTAAGGCCCCCACAGTCTCGTGTAGGGGGTGAGAGGGGGTGTCCATAATTGATGTCAGCTTGGCCAACATCCTCCTCTCACCCACCTCCTCAATGGAGTCTAGAGAGCAGTCCAGGACTGAGCCAGCCCGTCTGACCAGCTTGTTGAGTCTCTTCCTGTCCCTCTCTGAGCTTCCACAGCTCCAGCAGACCACAGTGTAGAAGATCACCGATGCCACCACAGAGTCATAAAAAGTCCGAAGCAGTGACCTGCACACTCCAAAGGACCTCAGTCTCCTCAACAGATGAAGACGACTTTGGCCCTTCTTGTACAGGGCGTCTGTGTACGAGTCCAGTCCAGTTTATTGTTGAGATGAACACCCAGGTATTTGTACTCCTCCGCGATCTCAATGTCCAAACCCTGGATGTTCACGGGTGCAATGTGAGAAGCCTTCCTACTGAAGTCGATCACCACCTCCTTTGTCTTGCTGGCGTTGATGCGCAAATGGTTCAGTTCACACCAGGCGACAAAGTTGGTGATGACCTCCCTGTACTCCAGTTCGTTCCCCTCAGACACACGTCCAACGATGGCTGTATCATCGGAGAACTTCTGGAGGTGGAAGCTGTCCGAGTTGTGGCTGAAGTCCGATGTGTAGAACTGTACCCTGTGGGGCCCCCGTGCTGCAGACTACCACGTCGGACTCACAGTCACGGAGCCTCACGTACTGTAGTCTGTTGGTGAGGTAGTCGGTGGTCCAGGCAGCCAGGTGACAGTCGACTCCGGCTCCCTCCATCTTCCCTCTCAGCAGTGATGGCTGGATTGTGTTGAAGGCACTGGAGAAGTCAAAGAACATGACTCTCACAGTGCTCCCGGTGCTCTCTAGGTGTGAGAGTGACCGGTGCAGCAGGTAGATGACCGCGTCATCCACACCAATGCCAAGTCAATATGCAAACTGTAGAGGGCCATCTTGCTGTCCACCAGCTGTCGGAGGTGGGTGAGAACGATCCTCTCCATGGTCTTCATCAGGTGAGAGGTTAAAGCCACTGGCCTGAAGTGGTTGGGCTCCCTGGCGTGCGCAGTCTTAGGAACCGGAACCACACATGATGTTTTCCACAGTAGTGGAACTCTCTCCAGACTGAGGCTCAGGTTGAAGATGTGCAGGAGTACTCCACAGAGTTGATCTGCACAGTCCTTGAGTAGTCTGGAGTTGATGCCATCAGGGCCAGTAGCTTTCCTTGTCTTGGTCCTCCTCAGCTCCTTCCTCACCTGATCAGCTGTAATGGAGAGGCGAGGTGTGACTCCTGGTGGGTGAGGACGGGGGTTGGACTGGGAGGGTCGATCTGGCAGGGGGTGGAGGGAGGTGGCGTGGTGTGAGGAGAGAGCTGCCGGAGGTGTTACGGGGGGAGAGGGGTGATGTGACAGCAATGTTGTTTAGCACTTCTTTCTTCTTCAAGGTGCGTTTCTTCAGGGCATTCTCGTGCCACCAAGAGCTGACCCACTTAGTAATTGGTGTTGATATCCTTTCAAGCTTCAACAAAGTTTTTTCAACTTCTTTCTTTAGGGGTGCTCCTTTACAATGGGGCTGTTTATTAATTGGACATATTTCTTTTCTCTCTCATCACATTGTTGAACTGTGGCAGAAAGCTGTAGCTCCAGTCTGCTGATTGTATCTGAATTCACTTTACAAAAGGTTTTGACAACCTTGTAACCTCATTGAGAGATCTTTGTTTTCAGTTAAATACACTTGCTCAACCATCTCACTGATCTGCGCATGTTCATTTTCTAGATAGCATCATTTCATAGTGACGGTTCTTTTTATTTTAACTTTTTGGTGTCCGAGATCACAGACATACATGCTTGGAGATCCTTAACAAATTGTTTTTCTTGAGACTGGATCTGATCTTGATTGGTTTGCTCTTTACCCCCGAGTTGTTCAATCTGCTTCAGCTTTTCTTCCATCATTTTATTTTCAGACATGGCCTGATCCAAGTCTTCCAATGTGTAACTTGTCTTCTTATTAGGCCATTTAGCTACTTCTGGGAAGTCGCCAGTCTTCTGGATAAAGGTTTAGCACTTTTCTTCTTCAAGGTGCGTTTCTTCAGGACATTCTCGTGCCACCAAGAGCTGACCCGCTTCGTAATTGGTGTTGATATCCTTTCAAGCTTCAACAAAGTTTTTTCAACTTCTTTCTTTAGCTGGTGCTCCTTTACAATGTGGCTGTTTATAATTGGACATATTTCTTTTCTCTCTCATCACATTGCTGAACTGTGGCAGAAAGCTGTTGCTCCAGTCTGCTGATTGTATCTGAATTCACTTTCAAAAGGTTTTGACAACCTTGTAACCTTATTGAGAGATCTTTGTTTTCAGTTAAAAACACTTGCTCAACCATCTCACTGATCTGCGCATGTTCATTTTCTAGATAGCATTTTTTCATAGCGACGATTCTTTTTTTTAACTTTTTGGTGTCCGAGATCACAGACATACATGCTTGGAGAGCCTTAACAAATTGTTTTTCTTGAGACTGGATCTGATCTTGATTGGTTTGCTCTTTACCCCCGAGTTGTTCAATCTGCTTCAGCTTTTCTTCCATAAGTTTATTTTCAGACATGGCCTGATCCGAGGCTTCCAATGTGTGTTGGAGTTGGAGTCGGAGCGTTGACATTTCTGTCACGTGCTTCTCCTGAATTTGTTCATTCTCTTCAGCAGCCCCCTGTAATTGATCTTCTAATTGTTGTATTCTCTCATTTATGACTCTTTTCTGGTCCTGGACCTCCTCCAGCTCTTTCCTTATACTTTTATTATAAGAGCTTTCCTGTTTCCAGTTCATTTCTAGGGTTTTATTCTTTTCCATTGTATCCCTTAAGAGAACTAGAAGTTCTTCTGCTTTATCAGTCATGCTTTTTAAGTCAGACTTTTCCTTTTGGTAGCTCTCCTCTAAAAGCAAATTGCCTTCTTCTACCTCTTTGACCCTAATATGTAGCTCTTTTGCCTTTTCTATGCACTGTTCCAGCTCTTCTCTGGTAATTCTGTGCTCAGTCTTTTCCTTCTCATAAAACTCCTCAAAGTGGTTCAGTTGTTCTTTTGTATGTTTATGTGCAGACCTCTCTTCCTGATAGTTTTCATTTGTCCACATATTCTCTACAACTGCTTGCTGTAATTGGAATTCCAGTTCTTTGTTCTGCTGATTGGCCTGAACTAGCTGCTCCTGTGTTTCCTCATGTAAAGATTTTTCATTCTCATATTTCCCTTCAAGCTCTTGCTTCTCCTCTATTTCTTGGTTGAATTTAACTTGAAGCTCTTCTATGGTTTGGCTCAGATTCCCTCTTGTCATTTCATGAGCATTCACTTCCTTCAGATATTTCTCCTCTAAAGAAATTATCTTTTCTTTGCCCTGTTGAAGGTTAACTTCTAGTTTGTCTATTGTATTACACATGACCTTGTGTTGGTCATTTGCCTGTTTCAATTGTAATTGAATCTTCTCGATGCTCTGCTCCAACTCTTGTTTTTCATCATTGTGTTGAATCATTTCTTGCTTGTAGTTCTCCTCTAATATTTTTTTCTCTTTCAATGTATTCTGTAACTGAATTTGTAGCTTTTCTTCATTTTTAGCCATCCGGTCATTACTGAATTCATACGGTCCAGTTCTTTCTTTGTCTGCTCCAGCTCTTTTCTTGTAGAGGAAATGTTACTTTCTTGCTCTTCTATGACTTGGTTCAGAGCTTCTTTGTATTTTTGTGTGAACACTTTTCCTTCGCATAGTTCTTTTCTAGACAGTTATGTTCTTTTACTAATACATGTAACTGACCTTGAAGGTCTTTTATGCCTTTGTTCAAAGTTTCTTTTGTATTATTGTGTGAAGACTTTTCCTCCTCATAGTTCTTTTCGAGACATATATGTTTTTTTACTGTTTCTTTTAACTGAATTTCAAGCTGTTCTATGGTTTTGTCCGAGGCCTCTTTCATCAGTTGGCATTTAATCATATCCTTTTCATACATGCTTTGTAGACAATTTTTCTCCTGAACCATTTGCTGAAATCCACCTTGAAGTCGTTTCATGTTGACTTTTGTAGTTTTGTGTAAACTGCTTTCTTTCTGATATTTTTCTTGTAAACTATTGTTTTCTTCCAATGCTGTCTTTAATTTAGCATCAAGGTCTCTACAGTCACCCTTAGCCTGGCGCAGTTGTTCAAATATTTGTCTGCGTATAGACCTTTCCTTCTCGTAGGTCTGCTTTAGCAACAAAATCTTTTCAGTTGTTGGTTTTGATTCCTGTTGAAGTGTAGTGATCAGTATTCGATCTTGTTGTTTTTGTTTGAACAACTGACACATCTCCTGCTTTAAAGCCGTTATTTCCACTTCCTTCTTCTTAATTATTTTGGACATGTTCCTGACAGGGTGTTTTTTCTCATCCCAAAGAATACCTATTCTTTGCAGGCGCTCCAGCTCTGTGTCCATCATCCTAAATTTTTTCTCAATATTTTGTTCAAAAGAGTTAAACTCCTTGTAGTAGGCCTCTGTATGTGATTCCAACAATCTCATTTGAATAGTATGGCAAATCTTGAAAAACTCTTCATCTTCAGGTGGTCCACTGTAACCATCTTTTCTTAAAGAAAATATTTCCAATTTGTTTTTCATAATTGTGTTACCTCGTTCATTGAGAACATGTTTTAACTGAGCAACAACCTTTTTGTATTCCTGGTATTGCTTTGAAATGACCAGAAATAGTTTCTTCAGCTCTTCAATAGTTTTCTCTGCCATCATATAAAATCATTTAAAATGCTGGACTAATTTCAACAAAACAACTTGCTTATCCGTATGTGGTACTGTTTTGAGTTTTTTTTAAGCACTACTTTTAAAAAGGCACAGTGTTGTTTGGTGGCCATGTTTAAACCAAAAGATCAAAGCATACAAACATTCAAAGCAAATTTAAAGAGGTATATTAAGGCAGGTGAGAGCTGACACTTTTGCATTCCTTCACACATTGAATTCAAAGAACTTGTTCCTTTTGCATGTTTCCTTTCTGCCTGAGAAAAAACTACAAATCTTGAAAACTGAAATAAATTATCTTCCCTTCTTTTTTCACGACACAATCACACAAAGAGAAATGATCATTCTTTGTTGACTTGTTAATTATGAGCTACTGATGGGAATTGGCCTCTTTTACATAGCTTTGTATTGACCCATGTTAAATTCAAGTTTGTAGATTAATTGAAAAATCAAAAAAGCCAAACAGGCTAATAATTTGTCTCTCTCTCATATATATATATATATATATATATATATATATATATATATATATATATATATATATATATACTGTATTAATACTTGATGTTTTATACTTTGATATATTAGCATTATTTATTTTAATGCTGTAGTTATATGTTGGTATAATGCAAGTGTTTAAAAATTAAGCTCCAAGGAAGTTCAATTTTGACAAATAAAATTTCAGCAATGGATGCTAAAACTTGTGTTGAGCTGGTACATACCCTTTCAGAACTTAAATCTCTCTATAGTGAATACAAAGTTACCACCGGTCACCTTAAGCATTTCTTTGAAAAACATTTTCATTATTTTGCTCATAAAAAAGACGCCTCACCTGACACACACCTTTTCAAATTCTGCGATGAAACAAAACAAATTAAAGATAATGCAGACATATCCCTTCTTCAGAAAAACATTGATGAGAAAATAAACACTTTAGAAACAGGATTGCATAACCTGAAAATCATGGATTCTGTTCAGGAAACTGGAAGTCATTCAACGGTCATCAAACAGAGGGCATACAATTTTAAAAGGACCGAGGTCATGGACATGCCAACTTTGAAGAGGGAGAGGGAACGTTTGCTTAAGCTCCAAGAAAGACACGAAAACCGAATCACTTTCCTGGTCACCGAATTAAAACAAACAAAGCACAAGTTTGAATCTATGGAAGCAACCCTTTCCCAGGAAAGATCTAAATTCACACAAATAAAAGAGGAGCTGCAACGAGCAAACTGCAAAAATGAAACAATGACAGTTAAAGTGGATGAACTACAGATTTTGTTGAAGGAAGTTAAGAAAGAAAATAAGCACCTAGAGGGGAAGTACCAGAAGGAAAAGTTCAAATGTAAACAAAGAAAAGAAGACTTGGACCACACTAACTGCCAAAATAATATCATGACAAAAAAGGTAGAAGAGCTTCAAGTCCAAATAATAGAAGCAATGGTAAACAACAAATGCGTAGAGGGAAAATATGAAAAGGAACGTTCCACATACATGAACACTATAGGGGAGATGGAACGGCACACACAAAAGCTCCAACTTCAGTTAAAGCAAGCGGAGAAAAAGAAAACTTGGAG
>NC_079539.1:6178363-6208363 GCF_003711565.1 Takifugu flavidus
ATAATTTAACTTCTGAATATATTTTCATGCAAATTTGAAAAATGTTGCTGATGGGCTACATTATAGTAATGCTCTGGATTCCAGAGGGACTTTGACCTCGGTATCATGGCACCAGTTTTTAAGTTACAGTGAAGGACTTGACGGAAACTTGAAGGAATCTGGCTTCATGGAGTTCATGCACCTGTTTGCCCTCCTTTTAAAGTGTTTGCCAGAGTGCAAATTTTATTTAATGTGTTTCATATACCCTCCCCGTGACCCCGAAAGTGAAAAAGCGGTTAAGAAAACCAAAACAATAGGTGTTTTGAGTTTTCAGTAACGACTCTGCCTCATGGTGAACATGAATCTGTGCAGTCCAACTTTGAGATAATTTCCTGGTGGTGGAGTCCTCCAGGTGCTTTTGCTGCATTTTATATACCTATACACATGCCCACTCAGGGCTGATCTAAGCAAGAATTCTATTGCCCAGTAGATTGCGATCTAAGATATAGCACTCCATAAATATTGCCAAAACCGTTATTAAGTTTTGACAATCATGCGTGGTGTCAGATTACAGCTGTCCTTACCTTTGCCTCCCACTTTGCATCTGATTTTGCACAGCAGTGAGCTGCATCAATCATGTAATTTGGGTATGTCAATCAAAATGGTGATGATGGGGCCCTATGCACAGTGTGTATTCTGCATTTAGGAGAGATGGCCTTGTTCCCACCCTCGTGCCACAAAACATGCATTGGTGAACCGGAGCTCGAAGCCTGGAAAGGAATCTGAAAATGGACACTGCATGTTTGGCAGCCAGACAGGAATAGTTTCCCAATTAGGCTGGGAATGTCACCTTTTTAGGAGAGCTCGCTGTAGTATATATGCTGTCTAAACTTTCCTTTTGGGGAGGCACTTTTCTGATGTACACCTGTACTGGAATTTTGTTGTCTAGTTTATATTGTGCAATATAAACTATCTTCCTGATCAGTGTTTTGTGGCTTTTCATTTAAAAATGTATCCAGAGTGCTTTTGGACAAAATCTTCAATGACACCACATACACAACAAAGGTTTCCAGCCTCATTGTTTGCAATGTATCATAACGTGGCTGTGCTAGCTCTCCAGAATTCGGAAGCTCATTCTCTCTCCAATATTTACAGCCATTACTGCTGCAGTTAGCTCCAGGCCTGGGATAGTGGTTCGATTCAGGATTTACTCTAGGATTACCCATCACAAATCAGCAATGAACATGGCCATCCTCGTTTCTCAACTTTATTATGACACCATCCCCTAACCCCGTTCATGAACATCTGAGAAATGATTGAGCTCGGCTGTGGTAATAGGGCCAAAATTACTTGGCTTAATGCACCTTGCTATCTTGAAGTTTGATACCTCAGTCAATTGGTTCAGCCAGATACTCCAATCCTGAAAATGATTTTGAGGGATTTATTGTACCCAAGAAATTTTTTCTTTGCATAGCCTTGGCAGAAAAGATATGGCTCAGAGTTCCGGTGAGGCAAGAAAACCAAGTGGGTCAGATATAAAGCTCCCTTTCCCTTTCTTGGAAAGTAAGGAAGGTATTTGGTACATCAGTGATGCAGTGGTTAGCACTGTTGCATCGCAGAAGATTCAACTGGGGGCCATGTTTTTCCCATGTCTATGTGAAAGGTATCAACACACGTTCGAGATGCAGTGGTCTTAGTGGAATGTCTTGTTATGCAATGGTGATTATTGTGTATTTGCTGCTTAGCCCAATAGGGTGAATTGAAGATTGATGACGTGCTGATAAAACCCTCCAAAAAATCTATAAGTCCTTTTTAGCAGTGGAATTTAACTAAAATGCAGACCTAGAGACAGATCATTACAGATCACAGATCATAAACATTAACACAATATATCAAAAGGAAAAAGGCGGAGCTTGTAACTCCGAGCATTATGTTCTGGTCAACTGTATCATTAAATATCAAGTAATTTATCATAATCTGGGAATTCTGGTAGTCGCCAGTCTTCAGGATAAAGGTTTAGCTCTTCCTCATCATCTTGAGAGGTGTCGAAAGTGATACTTTTTAGGACTTTTTCATGCCACCAAGAGCTGATTCTTTGTGGAATTGGTTTTGATACTTTTTCAAGTTCTTTTTTTAACTGGTGCTCCTTTACTATATGGCAATTTAATATTTTGACATATTTCTTTTCTCTCTCAGCACATTGCTGAACGAGAGTTAAAAGCTGTTGCTCCATTCTGCTGATTGTGTCTAATTTGACTTTCAGAAGGTTTTTACAACCATATAACCTCTTCATGAGATCTTTGTTTTCAAGTTTATACTCTTGCTCAACAATCTCACTGATCTGCAGTTGCTCATTGTCTTGTTCAATCTCTTCAATATTTTCTTTCAGAATTTTACTTTCACACTTGGCCTGATCCAGCTCTTCCAATGTGAATTGGAGTTGAGGTTGGAGCATTGACATTTCTGTCACATACTTCTCCTGAATATATTCATTCTCTTCAGCGGCCTGCTGCAGTTGATCTTCTAACTGTAGTATCTTTTCATTCATGACTCTATTTTGGTTCTTGACCTGCTCCAGCTCTTTCCTTGTGTATCTATGTGCAGATCTTTCATGTTTACAGTTCACTTCTAGGCATTTGTTTATTTCTGTTGCTTGCTTTTCTGATTTATCAGTCGGGTTTTTCTTGTCAGTTTTTACTTTTTGATTGTTTTCTACAGAATTGTTTCCTTCATCTACTTGTATAACTTTGACTCGTAGCTTTTTTGTTATTTCTATGCACTGTTCAAGCTCTTTGTTATTTTTTTGTTTAGACTTTTCCTTCTCGTAAATCAGATTTAGACGGTCCAGCTGTTTTTTTGTGTGTTTATGTGCAGACAATTCTTTCCGATAGTTTTCATTTGTCCACATATTCTCTACAACTGCTTGCTGCAATTGGAATTCCAGTTCTTTGATTTTTGCAGACTTTTCTTTGTTCTGCTGATTGGCCTGAACGAGCTGCTCCTGTGTTTCCTCATGTAAAGATTTTTCATTCTCATATTTCTCTTCAAAGTTTTGATTCCCCTCTCTTTCTTGGTTTATTTTATCTTGAAAATTTTCTGCGGTTTGGCTGAGCATATCTTTTGTAATTCCATGAGTATCCACTTGCTTCAAATATGTCTCTTCGATAGAAATAATCTTTTCTTCACCTTGTTGAAGGTTAACTTCTAGCTCTTCTATCGTGTTACACCTGACCTTGTGTTGGTCATTTTCCTGCTGATAGTTCTCCTCTAATGTTTTATTGTCTTTCATTATACTCTGCATTTGCACTTGTAGCTCTTCGCATTTAGCCACTTGATTTTCTGAGTTATTGATCAGTTCTTTCTTGTTCTGCTCCAGCTCTTCCGTTACAGTAAAAATTTGCTTTTCATAGTACTTCTTGAGAGATTTATATTCTTGCAGTGTTTCTTGTAACTGACTTTGAAGGTCTTCTACAACTTGGTTCATGGCTTCTTTTGTATTTTTGTGTGAGCACTTTTCCTTCTCGTAGTTCTTTTCAAGACATTTATGTTCTTTAACTTTTTCTTTTAACTGAATTTGAAGCTCTTCTATGGTTTTGTCTGAGGCCTCTTTCATCAGTTTGCATTTAATCGTATCTTTTTCATACTTGCTTTGTAGACAATTTTTCTCCTGAACCATTTGACGGAATTGACGTTGAAGCCTTTTCATGGTGTCTTTTGTAGTTTTGTGTAAACTGCTTTCTTTCTGATATTTTTCTTGTAAACTATTGTTTTCTTCCAATGCTGTCTTTAATTTAGCATCAAGGTCTCTCCAGTCACCCTTAGCCTGGCGCAGTTGTTCAAGTATTTGTCTGCGTATAGACCTTTCCTTCTCGTAGGTCTGCTTTAGCAACAAAATCTTTTCAGTTGTTGGTTTTGATTCCTGTTGAAGTGTCGTGATCTGTATTCGATCTTGTTGTTTTTGTTTGAACAACTGACACATCTCCTGCTTTAAAGCCATTATTTCCACTTCCTTCTTCTTAATTATTTTGGACATATTCTCGACAGGGTGTTGTTTCTCATCCCAAAGATTACCTATTCTTTGCAGGCGCTCCAGCTCTGTGTCCATCATCCTAAATTTTTTCTCAATATTTTTCTCAAAAGAGTTAAAGTCCTTGTAGTAGGCCTCTGTATGTGATTCCAATAATCTCATTTGAATAGTATGGCAAATCTTGAAAAACTTTTCATCTTCAGGTGGTCCACTGTAACCATCTTTTCTTAAAGAAAATATTTCCAATTTGTTTTTCATAATTGTATTACCTCGTTCATTAAGAACATGTTTTAACTGAGCAACAACCTTTTTGTATTCCTGGTATTGCTTTGAAATGACCAGAAATAGTTTCTTCAGCTCTTCAATAGTTTTCTCTGCCATCATATAAAATAGAATGGTTTTGACTAATTACAACAAATCAAGTTGCTTATTATTACTCATTTGTTTTATAATTATTATTTTTACAAGGCTCAAAGTTTTTGTGGCTATGTTTAAATCAAAACATCAAAGCACGTCAAGTTTCAAAGTAAATTTAAGTGTTTCAAAGCATTTTCAGGCAGGTTTGTACAAACACTTTTGCAATCATTTTACTATTGGGCTTGAAAGGGCACATGATCTCAAAAAGCACTTTAGGTCCAAGCCGCCATGTGATCGGGCAAGTTTTTGTTTACGTCACTGAGTTGGATGCAGTGATGCCAGAAATAGAGGCACAAACATGGAAAATGGAGCATACAGATGAGGAATTGAGGAAGTCGACAGACTGTACCAAGACTGTTCTAAAACTTCATTACCTTGTTGCATATGAGCAAGTTGACTGGACAAGTGATTTAAATGACCTGCAGTTATTGTCTGAAGTTGCTCTTTATTTCATCAACTAAGTTAGTTTTTATACCAGTGAAGGATGTAGAAATGCCAAGTTTTTGTGGTCTAAGGGACAAATCAACTTCATCCTGGGCGGTGCCTCCTTCCTTCAGACTTGGGTCCTCTACCAGAGGCCTGGGAGTCTGAGGATTCTGCGCAGGATCTTAGCTGTTCCTAGGACTGCGCTCTTCTGGACATCGATCTCTGATGTAGTTCCTGGTATCTGTTGGAGCCATCTACTCAGGTTGGGTGTTACTGCCCCCAGTGTCCCAATCACCACTGGGACCACTGTTGCTTTCATGCCCCACATTCTCTCTATCTCCTCCTTTAGCCCTTGGTACTTCTCCAGCTTCTCGTGTTCCTTCTTCCTGATTTTGCTATCACTCGGGATTGCTACATCTATCACCACCACTGTCTTTCGGTGCCACTATGTCAAGCTGGTTGGCCACCACCATCTTGTCAGTCTGGATCTGGAAGTCCCGCAGGATCTTGGCCTGCTTGTTCTCCACCACTTTCGGGGGTGTCTCCCACCTGGACCCTGGGACCTCCAGTCCATACTTAGTGCAGATGTTTCATATATATATACTGTGTGTATATAGATATCTATATATAGATATAGATAGATAGATACATATATATATATATATACACACACAGTGTGTATATATATATATATATATAACATATACATATATATATTTTATTATTTTATTTTAGTTTTTTACTATGTTACCAGTAAACCACTAAAAACATTTAAATGTTGGCACATTCACAGATAACATTTATTTTTCCATCTACACAAATAACACTCAGATGTGACTAGATATTTAAGTGTTTTGTTAGGTCTCAGTTTTCTCCTGGACCCGAAAGCCGGCAAAAACGCAGTGGGAAAATGTCCAAAGGCAAAGTCTTTGTGAAACGATCAATGTGACAGTCCTTCTGGGCCGCAGGGAAGCACTCGTCCAGTCTTCCAGGGCGCACAGAAATTCCAAAAAACAATGAAGCCGCAGGAGTCAGCTCTACCATGACAAGCACGACCACTCCGCAACGCTGGCAGACAGGCGCTCTGTCCTTAAATACGTGGCTGATGGAGATTACCGACAGGCCGCCTGCAGCACTCCTACTAAAAAGATTACCGGCTCCTTCACTCCCCCTGCAGGAAAAAATAAGTAACACACGATCCGGAACCCTGGACCCCAACATGTTTTCCATTAAACAGGATTTTATTTCATGTAATTCTGTAGTATCAATTTACTTGGTTACTTAAAAGCAATTAAAAGGCTTGCTTTATGCTTGCAGTTGACTTTATGTTTTCCTAAAGTATGCTTTGATAACTGCGATACTTTAATACTTTGATGTTATGGCTACAAAACAACTGTTTATTTCAAATATATATACATATATATATGAAAACACCTGCCATTATTATTATTAGGATTATTATTATTCTTAATTATTGTTGAAGTCAGTTTGACAAAATTTGAAATCATGCCAGATGCTAAAACTATTCGATATTTGAAAAAAACACTTTCTGAACTTTCAAATCGATACCAGGAATACAAAGAGTCAGTGAGTCCGTTAAAACAAGTCATCACTGAACTGGGGGATACCATTACTAACAACAAATTGGAGATATTTCCTTTGAAAAAAAAGGGTTACAATGGCCCATATGAAGATGAAGAAATGTTTAGAATCTGCCATGCAATGCAAACAAAATTATTGGAAACACGTGCAAAAACCAACTTCAAGGACTTTGATAAATTTGAGAAACTTATTGAGGACAAGTTATGGACAATGGATACAGAGCTGCAACACCTGCAAAGAATGTCTAGGGCGTTTTCTCAGCAACCAGACCCCATCGGAAACATGTCGGAAATGGTCAAGAAAAAGCAATTGGAAATAAGAGCTTTAAAGCAGGAGCAGGATCAATTGCTCAAACAAACAGAAGATAATCGAACAGAGATCACTACCCTTAAACATAAATTAAAGCAAAGAAAGAAAAAGATTTGCTGCCTAAAACAGGCCATATTAGAACAACGACACAAAACTCAGGTTGAATTTAAAGACCTCGATGCTAAGTATGAGCAGGATAAATGTGAATCCAAAAAGGCAACAGAAACTATGCAGAAAACCATAGAAGAGCTTCAAGATCAGTTAAAACAAAACGCACAAGAACAGAAAACTCTGGAAAATAACTTTGAGAAGGAAAAGTGTTCACACCAAACTACAAAAGAATCCTTAAACCAAGCCATAAAAGCCCTTAAAGGTCAATTAATACAGACTGTAATATTCAAGAAAGATCTAGAAAATACAAAACAAGAGCTGGAACAGACCAATAAAGAACGGGACCGTTTAGATTCAGAAAATCAAGCCATGGTCGAAAGTGGAAAAGAGCTGCAAGTCCAGTTACAGAACGTGATGAAAGAGAATAAAGCATTAGAGGAGAACTATCAGCAGGAAAAGATTGAAAACAAGAACAAAAGACAACAGCTGGATCACACCATGAAGGAGTTGGAACGGGTAAATTCAGAAAATTGTACATTAGAGGAGATATATCAGCAGGAAAACAGGACACTCGTAACCGTAAGAGAAGAACTGGATAATACCAGGAGAGAACTGGACCATATTCATTCAGAAAATCACATCATGGCTAAAAAGCAAGAAGAGCTACAAGTCCTGTTTCAGAATACAGTGAAGGAAAATAGCTCGTTACTGGAGAACTACAAGCAGGAAAAGATGAAACACAAAAATGCAAGAGAAGAGCTGGATCAAACCTTAAAAAAACTCAGCTGTGTTAATTCAGAAAATCAAGTCATGGCTAAAAAAGAAGAAGAGCTACAGGTCCAGTTACAGAATATAATGAAAGAGAATAAAGCATTAGAGGAGAACTATCAGCAAGAAAAGATGAAATACAAATGTATAAATGAGTCGCGGAATCACATCATTAAAGAACTGGACCATGTCAATGATGAGAATCAGGCCATGGCTAAAAAAGAAAAAGAGCTACAAGTCCAGTTACGGAATAAAGCGAAGGAAAATAGCTTGTACAGGAGAACTACAATCAGGAAAAGATTGAAAACAAGAACAAAAGACAACAGCTGGATCACACCATAAAGGAATTGGAACGGGTAAATTCAGAAAATCGTACATTAGAGGAGATATATCAGCAGGAAAAGACGACACACAAAACAACAAGAGAAGAGCTGGATAATACCAGGAGAGAACTGGACCATATTCATTCAGAAAATCACATCATGGCTAAAAAAGAAAAGGAGCTCCAACTCCAATTACAGAATATTATGAAAGAGAATAAAGTATTGGCGGAGAACTATCAGCAGGAAAAGCTGAAACAAAATGTATAAATGAGTCGCGGGATCACATCATTAAAGAACTGGACCATGTCAATGATGAGAATCAGGCCATGGCTAAAAAAGAAAAAGAGCTACAAGTCCAAATGCAGAGCCTAATGAAAGAGAATCAAGCATTAGAGGAGAACTATCAGCAGGAAAAGCTGAAAGACAAATGTACAAAGGAGACGATGGATCACATCATTGAAGAATTGGACCATGTCAATTCTGAGAATCAGGCCATGGTTAAAAAAGAAAAAGAGCTACAAGTCCAGTTACAGAATATAATGAAAGAGAATAAAGCATTAGAGGAGAACTATCAGCAGGAAAAGCTGAAACACAAATGTATAAATGAGTCGCGGGATCACATCATTAAAGAACTGGACCATGTCAATGATGAGAATCAGGCCATGGCTAAAAAAGAAAAAGAGCTACAAGTCCAAATGCAGAGCCTAATGAAAGAGAATCAAGCATTAGAGGAGAACTATCAGCAGGAAAAGCTGAAACACAAACATGCAGTTCAAGAGTTGGAGCAGAGCTTTAAGAAGATCAGATGTAATATAATAGACAAGCTCGAAGAGAAACTTCAACAAGGGGAAGAACAGATCATTTCTTTAGAGGAGAAATATCTGAAGGAAGTGAATGCTCATGAAATGACAAAAGAGAATCTGAGCCAAACCATAGAAGAGCTTCAAGTTAAATTCAACAGAGAAAGAGAGGAGAAGCAAGAGCTTGAAGGGAAATATGAGAATGAAAAATCTTTACATGAGGAAACACAGGAGCAGCTAGTTCAGGCCAATCAGCAGAACAAAGAAAAGTCTGCAAAAATCAAAGAACTGGAATTCCAATTACAGCAAGCAGTTGTAGAGAATATGTGGACAAATGAAAACTATCAGGAAGAGAAGTCTGCACATAAACATACAAAAGAACAACTGAACCACTTTGAGGAGTTTTATGAGAAGGAAAAGACTGAGCACAGAATTACCAGAGAAGAGCTGGAACAGTGCATAGAAAAGGTAAAAGAGCTACATATTAGGGTCAAAGAGGTAGAAGAAGGCAATTTGCTTTTAGAGGAGAGCTACCAAAAGGAAAAGTCTGACTTGAAAAGCATGACTGATAAAGCAGAAAAGTTACTGCAGTTAAAAGATCAACTCCAACAGGCTGGAGAAGATAACGAACACATTCAGGAGAAGCACGTGGCAGAAATGTCAATGCTGCGACTCCAGTGCCAACACGCCCTGGAGGACCTGGATCAGGCCCACTCTGAAAATAAAAGCATGGACCAAAAACTGGAAGAAATTCAAAAACTAAGGGAGAGTGAGAAAAGCCATCGAGATCTGCAGATCCAACAACTTCAGGCTCGAGACAAACAATTCACGCAGGATCTTCATGCATGTCTGTCTGTGATGCGGGACACCAAAACCTTAAAGCAACGACTCGTCACTATGAAAAGATGCTACCTCGACAGCAAACATGCGCAGATCAGTGAGATTGGTGAGCACAAGTATCAACTTGAAAACAGAGATCTTTCTAAGAGGTTACAAGGTTGTAAAAACCTTTTGAAAGTGAATTCAGATACAATCAGCAGACTGGAGCAACAGCTTTCTGCCACAGTTCAGCAACGTGATGAGAGAGAAAAGAAATATGTCCAATTAATAAACAGCCACATTGTAAAGGAGCACCAGCTAAAGAAATTACTTGAAAAGACTTTGTTGAAGCTTGAAAAAATATCAAAACCAATTACTAAGCGGGTCAGCTCTTGGTGGCACAAGAAAGTCTTGAAGAAACGCCCCAATGAGACCCCTCAGGAGGAAGAGGAGGCCAACCTTTATCCAGAAGACTGGAGACTGTCAGACCTTCCAGAAGATAATAAATCCGTTTACTGTTTTAGTTGAAAAGAAATTAAATTACTAAGTTAAAGACTAAAGAAAGCTGAAATGCTGCCTGATTGTATGGAATCTTTGTGGTCTCTAAAAATAGGTGAACAGAATTAAAGATGATGATTGGACCGTAATTCTTTCCTTTCTACAGTTAAATCACGACATACCCGTAATTTTATTATGATCAAAAGCGGCTTAGTCACATTATGTTTGTTTTTCTTTTTTAACCACTATTCGTCACCATTGTTGCTCTAACTTCTTTCCCTCCATACCTGGAGGGGTTGCAATTTAGAGGAACGGCTGGTTTGTGGGAGTATGTTGAACCTTCTCGGTGCCATCCAATCTCCCTCTCTCCCTCCTATTCAATTGCCCTAGGAAGGAACCCTTTCTCGGGAGGTGATCCTGGCTTGTGCAACTGGGAAGAGACCTCACAGAAAACCAAGGATCAAGTGGAGAGATTATATGTTGATTATAGCTAATTCCATCTTTTTAAATCGCCCCTGTCTGCAACCAAAAGGCTTTAGCAACTTCTCACACGGTTGTTGCTTTCTGCTTTGTTATTGTGAACAGTTTGGATGTTTAACCCACCTAAACAGTGAGCAACCTTCCTTCACTGACGTCTGTCAGACCAGAATTCACTTCTGTAATCTCACATCTCGCCACAAGGTGGCTCTGTAATTCGTTTCTTCTCGAGATGACAATTAATTAATGTTGAAAAATGAAAATTAATGTTATTTTAGAATATCATTTATAACCCAACTATCAGGAATACACTGATCGATCGAAATGAAACATGCCGGAAACGAGCTTTGTGATGCGCAGCGCCATGAAAAGGGGGAGGAGTTTGCGATTCTACTTCCTCTTGTGGGCGTGTCTGTTCATTTTATCCAAAGGTGTGGTGAATTTGTTGCCGCTGCAGAAAGTTCTCTTTTTGGGTAAGAGAGCATTTATAACACGAGTTTAAACGTGTTTTGGAGGTTGCGTGTCTCTGTGTGTGTTTATTTACCCTCATCATGTATGTAAGACTTATGGAGTTTGCACTGGTGGCTCTTCTCATTTTTTCACTTTTTGATACCGCGTCCGGAGACCCATCGCGGAGCCACGGCTCGCTTGTTTACAGCAGGGATCAGCTGTTCGCCCTGCGGAGCTCTGTGCCGCTGCCCAAGGAGCGACCCGATGTCCTCCCGAGCTGAGGAGGAGGAGACGCTATCGGCCCGTCCTGCCCTCCATCATCATGGGGAACGTCAGATCTCTCCCCAACAAGATGGACGAGCTGGCGGCGCTGACCCGGCATCAGCGGGAGTACCGGGAGAGCAGCCTCCTGCTGTTTACGGAGACCTGGCTAACCGCGCTAACTCCGGACACGGCCGCACAACTTGAAGGATTTACTCTTTTACGGGCAGACAGAAGCAGGGAGAGTGGTAAGAGGAAGGGAGGACTGGCGGTATTTGTGAACGATTGATGGTGTAACCCTGGGCACATCACTATCAAGGAGCAGCACTGCTGTAAGGACATCGAACTGTTAGCCGTTAGCATGAGGCCTCACTACCTGCCGAGGGAGTTCACACCCCCCCCTCTGCTAACGCACCAGGACTGTACGGAGCTTCTCCAACAGCAAGCCCTTGATCACCCCAGACATAAAGGCCCTTCTGAAGGAGAAGAAGAGGGCTTTTGTGCCTGGAGACAAGGAAGAGCTGAAGACTGTGCAGAGGGAACTGAGGAGGAAGATGGAAAACCAGCTGCAACAGAACAACATCTGTGGCGTATGTGTGACGGGTATGGTATGGACCCAAGTGCAGTACAAAACAGACAATGAACTGATGATCAGTTAACAGGTTTATTAACTGCAATCTGGCAAACAAAGAACAGTTCGAGGGCGGGGCAGTGGACTCGGACGAGGCAGGCAGAATCAGGCAAACAATCCAGAGGGAGACTGGCTGAGCTCGTGGTCAAAACAGAAGACAGGGTTAATTTACCAGGGGTCAGGCAGAACAGGCAGGGTCGAGTCCGGGAAGACAGGCAGGTAAACGCTGGAAGGTCATACATAGCAGAGACAATCTGGCACTGAGTGAGTGTGAGGCTGGAGAATATATACTGGTAGGTGAGCTGATTGATGAGTGAGGGCAGGTGTGTGATCAGTGACTGAGAGCAGGTGTGTGATCAATGACTGAGAGCAGGTGTGGTGATCAGAGGGTGTGGTGTGAGCAGGGCAGTGGAAAAGTACTGAGTCCATGGGCTGGAGCAGAGTGTGACAGTATGGAAGGGACTGAAGACCATCTTGGGCTTCAAGGAGCAGAAGTCCCAACCTGTGGGTGACCGGAGGTGGGCTAACGACCTGAGCTTGTTTTTCAATAGATTTGATCAGGTACACCCCCCCCCCCCCCAGCCCAGTCTCCTCTGCTGCTACCCCCGCCACTGTCTGTGACCCCAATAGACTGTTCCTCCTGTCCCCCCTCCCCCTCTCTCATGAAGTTCAGCCCATACATACCTGACACTTCACACTCCGGCCCATGCCCGTCCCCCCCACACCAACACCTCCCTGCTCCAGCCTATCCCTCACACAACACCAGGTGAGGAAGGCCCTGAAGAAGAACAGGGCCAGGAAAGCGACAGGTCCGGATGGCATCAGCTCCAGGCTCCTGAAGTCCTGCGCAGACCAGCTGTGTGGGATCTTCAGTCACATGTTCAACCTGAGCCTGAAGCTGGGGAGAGTGCCACAGCTGTGGAAGACGTCCTGCATCGTCCCAGTGCCGAAGACACCGCACCCCAAGGAGCTCAACAGCTGCAGGCCGGTAGCTCTGACATCTCATCTGATGAAGACGCTGGAGAGACTCATCCTCGCCCACCTGCGCCCACTGGTGAGCTCCTTCATGGACCCGTTGCAGTTCGCCTACCAGCCGAGCATCGGGGTAGACGATGCCATCATCTACCTCCTCCACACCTCCCTCACTCACTGTATATATATACTGTGTATATATATATATATATATATATAATATATATATATATATATATTATATATATATATACTGTGTATATATATATATATATATATATATATATATATACTGTGTATATATATATATTTTACTACGTTACCAGTAAACCACTAAAAACATTTAAATGTTGGCACATTCACAGATAACATTTATTTTTCCATCTACACAAATAACACTCAGATGTGACTAGATATTTAAGTGTTTTGTTAGGTCTCAGTTTTCTCCTGGACCCAAAAGCCGGCAAAAACGCAGTGGGAAAATGTCCAAAGTCTTTGTGAAACGATCAATGTGACAGTCCTTCTGGGCCGCAGGGAAGCACTCGTCCAGTCTTCCAGGGCGCACAGAAATTCCAAAAAACAATGAAGCCGCAGGAGTCAGCTCTACCATGACAAGCACGACCACTCCGCAACGCTGGCAGACAGGCGCTCTGTCCTTAAATACGTGGCTGATGGAGATTACCGACAGGCCGCCTGCAGCGCTCCTACTAAAAAGATTACCGGCTCCTTCACTCCCCCTGCAGGAAAAAATAAGTAACACACGATCCGGAACCCTGGACCCCAACATGTTTTCCATTAAACAGGATTTTATTTCATGTAATTCTGTAGTATCAATTTACTTGGTTACTTAAAAGCAATTAAAAGGCTTGCTTTATGCTTGCAGTTGACTTTATGTTTTCCTAAAGTATGCTTTGATAACTGCGATACTTTAATACTTTGATGTTATGGCTACAAAACAACTGTTTATTTCAAATATATATACATATATATATGAAAACACCTGCCATTATTATTATTAGGATTATTATTATTAATAATTATTGTTGAAGTCAGTTTGACAAAATTTGAAATCATGCCAGATGCTAAAACTATTCGATATTTGAAAAAAACACTTTCTGAACTTTCAAATCGATACCAGGAATACAAAGAGGCAGTGAGTCCGTTAAAAGAAGTCATCACTGAACTGGGGGATACCATTACTAACAACAAATTGGAGATATTTCCTTTGAAAAAAAAGGGTTACAATGGCCCATATGAAGATGAAGAAATGTTTAGAATCTGCCATGCAATGCAAACAAAATTATTGGAAACACATGCCAAAACCAACTTCAAGGACTTTGATAAATTTGAGAAACTTATTGAGGACAAGTTATGGACAATGGATACAGAGCTGCAACACCTGCAAAGAATGTCTAGGGCGTTTTCTCAGCAACCAGACCCCATCGGAAACATGTCGGAAATGGTCAAGAAAAAGCAATCGGAAATAAGAGCTTTAAAGCAGGAGCAGGATCAACTGCTCAAACAAACAGAAGATAATCGAACAGAGATCACTACCCTTAAACATAAATTAAAGCAAAGAAAGAAAAAGATTTGCTGCCTAAAACAGGCCATATTAGAACAACGACACAAAACTCAGGTTGAATTTAAAGACCTCGATGCTAAGTATGAGCAGGATAAATGTGAATCCAAAAAGGCAACAGAAACTATGCAGAAAACCATAGAAGAGCTTCAAGATCAGTTAAAACAAAACGCACAAGAACAGAAAACTCTGGAAAATAACTTTGAGAAGGAAAAGTGTTCACACCAAACTACAAAAGAATCCTTAAACCAAGCCACAAAAGCCCTTAAAGGTCAATTAATACAGACTGTAATATTCAAGAAAGATCTAGAAAATACAAGACAAGAGCTGGAACAGACCAATAAAGAACGGGACCGTTTAGATTCAGAAAATCAAGCCATGGTCGAAAGTGGAAAAGAGCTGCAAGTCCAGTTACAGAACGTGATGAAAGAGAATAAGCATTAGAGGAGAACTATCAGCAGGAAAAGATTGAAAACAAGAACAAAAGACAACAGCTGGATCACACCATGAAGGAGTTGGAACGGGTAAATTCAGAAAATTGTACATTAGAGGAGATATATCAGCAGGAAAAGAGGACATACGTAACCACAAGAGAAGAACTGGATAATACCAGGAGAGAACTGGACCATATTCATTCAGAAAATCACATCATGGCTAAAAAGGAAGAAGAGCTACAAGTCCTGTTTCAGAATACAGTGAAGGAAAATAGCTCGTTACTGGAGAACTACAAGCAGGAAAAGATGAAACACAAAAATGCAAGAGAAGAGCTGGATCAAACCTTAAAAAAACTCAGCTGTGTTAATTCAGAAAATCAAGTCATGGCTAAAAAAGAAGAAGAGCTACAGGTCCAGTTACAGAATATAATGAAAGAGAATAAAGCATTAGAGGAGAACTATCAGCAGGAAAAGATGAAATACAAATGTATAAATGAGTCGCGGAATCATATCATTAAAGAACTGGACCATGTCAATGATGAGAATCAGGCCATGGCTAAAAAAGAAGAGCTACAAGTCCAGTTACGGAATAAAGCGAAGGAAAATAGCTTGTTACAGGAGAACTACAATCAGGAAAAGATTGAAAACAAGAACAAAAGACAACAGCTGGATCACACCATAAAGGAATTGGAACGGGTAAATTCAGAAAATCGTACATTAGAGGAGATATATCAGCAGGAAAAGACGACACACAAAACAACAAGAGAAGAGCTGGATAATACCAGGAGAGAACTGGACCATATTCATTCAGAAAATCACGTCATGGCTAAAAAAGAAAAGGAGCTCCAACTCCAATTACAGAATATTATGAAAGAGAATAAAGTATTGGCGGAGAACTATCAGCAGGAAAAGCTGAAACACAAATGTATAAATGAGTCGCGGGATCACATCATTAAAGAACTGGACCATGTCAATGATGAGAATCAGGCCATGGCTAAAAAAGAAAAAGAGCTACAAGTCCAAATGCAGAGCCTAATGAAAGAGAATCAAGCATTAGAGGAGAACTATCAGCAGGAAAAGCTGAAACACAAACATGCAGTTCAAGAGTTGGAGCAGAGCTTTAAGAAGATCAGATGTAATATAATAGACAAGCTCGAAGAGAAACTTCAACAAGGGGAAGAAAAGATCATTTCTTTAGAGGAGAAATATCTGAAGGAAGTGAATGCTCATGAAATGACAAAAGAGAATCTGAGCCAAACCATAGAAGAGCTTCAAGTTAAATTCAACCGAGAAAGAGAGGAGAAGCAAGAGCTTGAAGGGAAATATGAGAATGAAAAATCTTTACATGAGGAAACACAGGAGCAGCTAGTTCAGGCCAATCAGGAGAACAAAGAAAAGTCTGCAAAAATCAAAGAACTGGAATTCCAATTACAGCAAGCAGTTCTAAAGAATATGTGGACAAATGAAAACTATCAGGAAGAGAAGTCTGCACATAAACGCACAAAAGAACAACTGAACCACTTTGAGGAGTTTTATGAGAAGGAAAAGACTGAGCACAGAATTACCAGAGAAGAGCTGGAACAGTGCATAGAAAAGGTAAAAGAGCTACATATTAGGGTCAAAGAGGTAGAAGAAGGCAATTTGCTTTTAGAGGAGAGCTACCAAAAGGAAAAGTCTGACTTGAAAAGCATGACTGATAAAGCAGAAAAGTTACTGCAGTTAAAAGATCAACTCCAACAGGCTGGAGAAGATAACGAACACATTCAGGAGAAGCACGTGGCAGAAATGTCAATGCTGCGACTCCAGTGCCAACACGCCCTGGAGGACCTGGATCAGGCCCACTCTGAAAATAAAAGCATGGACCAAAAACTGGAAGAAATTCAAAAACTAAGGGAGAGTGAGAAAAGTCATCGAGATCTGCAGATCCAACAACTTCAGGCTCGAGACAAACAATTCACGCAGGATCTTCATGCATGTCTGTCTGTGATGCGGGACACCAAAACCTTAAAGCAACGACTCGTCACTATGAAAAGATGCTACCTCGACAGCAAACATGCGCAGATCAGTGAGATTGTTGAGCACGAGTATCAACTTGAAAACAGAGATCTTTCTAAGAGGTTACAAGGTTGTAAAAACCTTTTGAAAGTGAATTCAGATACAATCAGCAGACTGGAGCAACAGCTTTCTGCCACAGTTCAGCAACGTGATGAGAGAGAAAAGAAATATGTCCAATTAATAAACAGCCACATTGTAAAGGAGCACCAGCTAAAGAAATTACTTGAAAAGACTTTGTTGAAGCTTGAAAAAATATCAAAACCAATTACTAAGCGGGTCAGCTCTTGGTGGCACAAGAAAGTCTTGAAGAAACGCCCCAATGAGACCCCTCAGGAGGAAGAGGAGCCAACCTTTATCCAGAAGACTGGAGACTGCCAGACCTTCCAGAAGATAATAAATCCATTTACTGTTATAGTTGAAAAGAAACACTAAATTACTAAGTTAAAGACTAAAGAAAGCTGAAATGCTGCCTGATTGTATGGAATCTTTGTGGTCTCTAAAAATAGGTGAACAGAATTAAAGATGATGATTGGACCGTAATTCTTTCCTTTCTACAGTTAAATCACGATATACCCGTAATTTTATTATAATCAAAAGCGGCTTAGTCACATTATGTTTGTTTTTGAAGGTGCCCTATATATATGCGGTAGGTTACGGTTCGAATCCAGGCGAGCCCTTAGGCAAGGCTCCTTACGCATATATGCCGACACCTCGGTATGAGCGGAACGATAACTGATAGTCATACCGGCTCGGACGTCACCCGGGTCAACAAGGTCCGCGTCAGGGGTCAGGGAACCAGGGCCGCCTGATGTCAAATTGGCTACTGGAACAAGGCATCATGGAGCAGGGCAGAGAACGTGGTACTGATGGAGTGTTACTACGGGAGTAACCCCAGCGAGAGAGGGTACATGCAGAGGATGTGGGAGAAATGGGTACTTTGAAACCCCACATCCTCACTGACTAAGAAGCAGCTCTTAGCTCAGTGTTCAAATATCCGCAATCACAGCTAGAGATTGATGAGGCACGGCGGTGTGCCTCACCCACGGTACAAATATGCTACGGCAAGGGGGAGCCAGGATGCCAGGTCAGTGCGGGGGTGATTTCACCATCAACCCCCAATATCGAGATTGGGTACAAAGCCCCAATGACATACGGAATCGGGACGAGGGCAGAAAGAGAGAAAAGAGAGAGACAAAAGAAATATGTCTAATTAATAAACAGCCACATTGTAAAGGAGCACCAGCTAAAGAAAGAAGTTGAAGAGACTTTGTTGAAGCTTGAAAAAATATCAAAACCAATTACTAAGCGGGTCAGCTCTTGGTGGCACGAGAAAGTCTTGAAGAAACACACCTATGAGACCCCTCAGGAGGAAGATCCACAGCGTCGCTGCACGGCTGCAGACCAAGCACCCTGAGGCCCTCCTGATCATCTCTGGAGACTTCAATCATGTGACCCTGGACTCCACACTGGCTGCTCTCCACCAGGTTATTGACTGCCCCACAAGAAACAACAGGACGATCGACCTACTGTACACCAACGTCAAGAAGGCATATAGAGTCATCGCTCTCCCCCCACTGGGCAAGTCGGACCACAACCTGGTGTACGTGCAGCCCCAGTACACCCCACTGGTCCAAAGGCAGGCAGCCTCCACCCGCTCCATCAGGAGATGGACTTCTGAAACAGAGGAGGCTCTGAAGGACTGCTTTAACACCACGGACTGGGATGTACTGCTGGGGGAACATGAAGAGAACATAGATGGGATGACCGACCGTCTCACAGACTACCTCAACTTCTGTGTAGATGTGGTTGTCCCCACCAAGACTGTACAGTGTTATCCTAACGATAAGCCATGGGTAACACAGGAAGTCAAGGATGTCCTCAATAAGAAGAAAAAGGCCTTCAGAAATAAAGACAGGGAGGAGATGAAAGAAGCACAGAGGGAGGTGAAACGCTGCTTGAAGGAGGCGAAGAACACCTACAGGAAGAAGGTGGAGAAGAAGCTGGCTGATAACAACATGCGGGACGTCTGGGAAGGTGTCAGGACCATCACTGGTCACAAAGCCAAGACCAGCACGGAAGGGGGAGGAGTGGAGAGGCCAAACAACCTGAACCAATTCTTCAACAGGTTCAGTCAGCCCACTCCACTCCACTCCTCTGCCCTCCACCTCAGCAGCCCAGCTCCCCTCCACCCCCCCCCCCTCCCCAGCAGCCGAGCTCCCCTCTACCCCCCCCCCCCAACTAACCACCCACCACAACTTCCCCCAACCCCACCTCCCTCCTCCCCTCCCTCTACTGACCTCCCTCCTCCCACCCTTCCACCCTCTACCACCCCCATCCCCCTGCTCTCACCATCCCCACATCCTCCCTGCTTCACGGCTGACCAGGTGAGGGGAGAACTGAGAAAGCTCCGGCCCTGAAAAGCAGCTGGACCGGATAGAGTCTGTCCCCGGCTCCTCAAGACCTGCGCTGCTGAACTCGGGGAGCTGCTACAACGGGTCTTCAACCCAAGCCTGGAGCTGGGGAAAGTGCCCACCTTATGGAAGACGTCCTGCATCATTCCAGTCCCCAAGAGGAACAGACCGAGTGAGCTGAACGACTTCCAGCCGGTGGCACTCCTCTTATTTTATTCTATTTTTATTATCTTTAATAGGTTTAATGGTGTGTAATGGTGGTGGGAAATTTTGTACAGTGCTGTATGTTTTTTTGGAGATGCTAATTTCCCTGATGGACACCCCTAAAGGGATCAATAAAGTACTCTTGAATCTTGAAGAGGAGGCCAACCTTTATCCAGAAGACTGGAGACTGCCAGACCTTCCAGAAGATAATAAATCCATTTACTGTTATAGTTGAAAAGAAACACTAAATTACTAAGTTAAAGACTAAAGAAAGCTGAAATGCTGCCTGATTGTATGGAATCTTTGTGGTCTCTAAATATAGGTGAACAGAATTAAAGATGATGATCGGACGATAATTCTTTCCTTTCTACAGTTAAATCACGACATACCCGTAATTTTATTATCATCAAAAGCGGCTTAGTCACATTATGTTTGTTTTTCTGTTTTAACCAATATTCGTCACCATTGTTGCTCTAACTTCTTTCCCTCCATACCTGGAGGGGTTGCAATTTAGAGGAACGGCTGGTTTGTGGGAGTATGTTGAACCTTCTCAGTGCCATCCAATCTCCCTCTCTCCCTCCTATTCAATTGCCCTAGGAAGGAACCCTTTCTCGGGAGGTGATCCTGGCTTGTGCAACTGGGAAGAGACCTCACAGAAAACCAAGGATCAAGTGGAGAGATTATATGTTGATTATAGCTAATCCCATCTTTTTAAATCGCCCCTGTCTGCAACCAAAAGGCTTTAGCAACTTCTCACACGGTTGTTGCTTTCTGCTTTGTTATTGTGAACAGTTTGGATGTTTAACCCACCTAAACAGTGAGCAACCTTCCTTCACTGACCAAGGTAGTTTTCTCTGTCAACTGGACTGGGTTTCTTCTCTTGAAGACGTTTCGCCTTCTATCCAGAAGGCTTCTTCAGTTCTGAAATCGCTGGGGAGAGAGCTTGAAAATATATAGCCCCTGTGGACCATTTGCATGCTAATGATCCGGGTGGTCACCTGAGAGTCGTTAGCAGGGTCGTTGGTCGGGTCGTTCACCTAGTTTCTGTTGAGGTGTCTCCCCTTTGTCTGCTGGGTCACATGGTGATGAGTCACTGGGTCTCCTGGAATGGTGTGAATGTTTGTTTTGCTGTTGGAAGGAGTGGAGGACTGCATTGTATGTGGGTGATAGGAAGTGCCTCAGGCCACCACCTCTGTTCAAGGATGGTTTCTCCAATTTAACATGGATAGCTTCCTTGACCCCCCTTTCAAACCAGCGGTCTTCTCTGGCCAGTATCCTTACTTGGCTGTCCTCGAAGGAGTGCCCACTCTCCTTTAGGTGTAAGTGGACTGCCGAATCCTGACCCGAAGAGGTGGCACGTCTGTGTTGTGCCATTCTTCTGTGGAGAGGTTGTTTGGTTTCCCCAATGTACAGTTCCTTGCATTCCTCCTGGCACTGTACAGCATAAACAACATTACTTTGTTTGGGTCTTGGTGTCTTGTCCTTTGGGTGTACTAACCTCTGTCTGAGAGTGTTGCTGGGTTTGAAATGAACCGGTATGTCGTGTTTCTGGAGGATCCTCCTAAACTTCTCCGAGACTCCAGACAGGTAGGGGATGGAAACGCTGCGGCGTTTGTTTCTCTCCTCCTCTCCTTTGCTGAGGTCTCGCTTTCTTGAGGTCCTGGTGAAGGCCCAGTCTGGGTAGCCACATGTTTTGAGAGCTGTCTTAATGTGGTCCTGTTCCTTCTTTCTGCCTTGGGATGTGGTGGGTATTTCTCTGGCCCGGTGTTGGAGAGTTTTGATCACTCCCAACTTGTGTTCCAGTGGGTGGTGAGAGTCAAACTGGAGGTACTGGTCAGTATGTGTAGGTTTTCTGTAGACTTCGATGGTGAGATTTCTGTCCTCAGTGATCTTGACCGCGCAGTCCAGAAAGGCCAGACTGTTTCCTTTTACATCTTCCCGGGTGAATTTTACATGCTCGTCTGTTTTGTTGAGGTGATCGGAGAACGCTTCCAATTCTTGTGTTTGAATTTTGACCCAGGTGTCATCAACATACCTGAACCAGTGGCTTGGCGCAGTTCCTGTGAAGGATGTCAGGGCCTGGGATTCCACCTTCTCCATGTATAGATTGGCAACTATAGGGGATACTGGTGAGCCCATGGCACAGCCATGTTTCTGCCTGTAGAAGCCTTCTCTGTACTGGAAATAGGTGGTGTTCAAACACAGGTCCAGCATGGTGCAGATTTGGGCCGGTGTTAAGGTTGTTCTTTCTGTAAGGTTCTTGTCCAATATCACCCACATACAATGCAGTCCTCCACTCCTTCCAACAGCAAAACAAACATTCACACCGGTCCAGGAGACCCAGTGACTCATCACCATGTGACCCAGCAGACAAAGGGGAGACACCTCAACAGAAACTAGGTGAACGACCCGACCAACGACCCTGCTAACGACTCTCAGGTGACCACCCGGATCATTAGCATGCAAATGGTCCACAGGGGCTATATATTTTCAAGCTCTCTCCCCAGCGATTTCAGAACTGAAGAAGCCTTCTGGATAGAAGGCGAAACGTCTTCAAGAGAAGAAACCCAGTCCAGTTGACAGAGAAAACTACCTTGGATACAATGACCTGGATGACTGAGAATTTACACAGACTTCCTTCACTGACGTCTGTCAGACCAGAATTCACTTCTGTAATCTCACATCTCGCCACAAGGTGGCTCTGTAATTCGTTTCTTCTCGAGATGACGACAATTAATTAATGTTGAAAAATGAAAATTAATGTTATTTTAGAATATCATTTATAACACAACTATCAGGAATACACTGATCGATCGAAATGAAACATGCCGGAAACGAGCTTTGTGATGCGCAGCGCCATGAAAAGGGGGAGGAGTTTGCGATTCTACTTCCTCTTGTGGGCGTGTCTGTTCGTTTTATACAAAGGTGTGGTGAGTTTGTTGCCGCTGCAGAAAGTTCTCTTTTTGGGTAAGAGAGCATTTATAACAGGAGTTTAAACGTGTTATGGTGGTTGCGTGTCTCTGTGTGTGTTTATGCTGTCATGCTCAGGGGCTTGTTTGGGGACGGTGGATTCGCTTTAGGTTCTGATTGCTGACGTTTCCATTCGAGTCCAGGATGTCGGATAAGGATGTTGAGTTTCCATAGTTGCATGTTGGGATTGTTGTAAAGTTGATATAGAAGCGCAACTGAGAGCCCTTGTGGCGGATTTAAAGCACACGTTTAGTGTGGACTCCAAGAGGAAGAGTCAGGCGTAGAAGAAGAAAACCTGTGAAGGATGGGCCACATCGGGAGATCATACTGGAGGTGGAGTTCACAGCAGAAACATTCAGGGTCGCGTTTTTGACAGGAGATGTTGCTTGGTTTGAAACTAAAAATCCATTTAAATATTTACCTCTAAGAAAACGTTTCAACACTGTCATTTTTCCTATTTTATTTTAAAAAGTGCCACGTGGTCCACAGCATAGGTGAGTTAAGTGAGGGTGGTGACATTTTGTGCCTTTTTCCTCCATCAGTTTCTGACCTTTTTTGCATCAAAGTCATGTCTGTCTGGGTAAGTATTTGCCAAAGAGCTATGGGCGGATAAATGTTAATCTCACTTTAGTTACTCATTTAATCTGTTTATTCGCATTGTTGCATTGCAGGATGACTTGGACCTGCTTTTGGACTCCCCCTCCTCAATCACAGTCAATGTAAGCCTGCATTCCAAAGAAAGCCTCAGCTCTGAATCAGTAATCACTCAGCTCGCATATTATTGTGTTACGAGGTCAGAACTAGTGAAACTGATTTAGGAGAACCTGGGCCAATTTTGACATACTTTAACCATATTGTAATTTTAACTGGTTGGTATTTGGGTTTTTTAATCAGTCAAATACAAGAGGAACTGTTAAGGACAAGACAGACTTTAAAGTAGAAGAGGACGTGTCTGCACTGAGGAAGGCCGTAGAGGGTCTTGGTAAGTTCAATGAACCAATCCACTTTATTTATGTGGCACATTTTCACAAACACGAGCTTTCCGAAGTGTTGCGCAAGGTCAATTATTGTAAAAATAAAAGCCCACAGAACACTATCTAAAACCAGGTCGAACATAATCCCATGGAAATAACACACAAATAACACAAGACCACAAACACAAGGGAAACTGGGTCATTCATCCAAAGCTTAAGAAGAAGTTTTGACTGCTTCTGTCTGATTTTTGTTAAAATAAAATATTTTTAAGTTTAAAATATGTTTTAAACTTCACAGGAATGTTGTATACTCAATAATTAACAATGAACAACTGTGTGTTAATAGTTTTGGGGGGGGGGTTCTTCTGTACAGGTACAACAGAGAAGACATTAATTGAGGTACTGACACAAAGGAGCAATTTCCAGCGTCAGCTCGTCGCCAAAGCCTATGAGAAAGCCACCGGGAGGGTATGGATGGCCAGAACGCTTCCCCAGCCACAGATAATACACCGCCATATGTCACAGTTTAAGTTGCCAGATTGTACCAGCTAGTACCAGAATCTTCTTGTAGCTGTGTCAAAGACACAAAGGTCTGATTGTGACGGCGGGAGATTTGTGCATCATTACTTTCAGACTCTCGTGGCTGATTTGGAGGGGGACACTCACGGAGATTTTGAGGACCTTTTGGTGGCCTTGGTGACGCCTCCAGATGTGTATGACTGTCAGGAGGTGATCAGAGCAATCAAGGTGAGCCTGACGGGTCAACGAAGATGAGAGAGTTCAGGCTGGGATTCATTTTTTCCTCTGACCTTCAGGGTGCCGGGACGACTGAAAGCACGCTGACTGAGATCTTTGCCTCCCGCTCCAACAGACAGATCAAGGCCCTGTCTGAGGCTTACCTAGCAGGTTCCTCCACAGGGTACATTTGGAGCGAGTAGCACAGGCTCCTGGCAGTGACACCTGGTGTGGTTCTGTTTTCAGAATGCGGAAGGTCGGTGATTCACGATCTGCAGTCTGAGGTGTCTGGAGATTACGGCAAGGCGCTGCTCATCTTGGCTGAGGTACTGAGACCCTCTATGAACTTCTGTGACAGGCAGGAAGCTAAAATAGCGACACAGAACCGCATCCGGAGACCGAGGTGGAACGTCGATTTCAAAAGACAATAAAAGTCTAATTTAAAGGAAACGAACCAGAAAAACTGAAGCACCAAAGACGATCAGAAAACACATTGAGAAGTTGGAATTTCAATGTTCTTCAGGTCTTTTTAAGTGAAGTTGTTTGTGTACTTCATAAATGATGCGTCCTTCCTCACAGGGGAAGAGGGATGAGAGCACCAAGGTGGATGCTGCCCAAGCTAAAGCAGATGCTAAGGTGAGGCCCGGGTTGGATTCTCTGAAATGGACCTGGGATCAGATCTTAAAATATGTGCTGTGTATTCTGATGTTCCTCCAAGGACCTGTATGAAGCAGGAGAGAAGAAGTGGGGGACCGATGAAGCAAAGTTCATTGACATCTTGTGCCACAGGAGCGTCCCACAGCTTCGACAGAGTGGGTCCCCTCTCGTCGGACCATTATTATCAATATCGTTAACTCTGATCCTCATTAGATCGGTTGGCTGTCATTCAAATGTCTGAAGTGTTTCTCAGCAACACCGAGCAGGTTTGGATTCCTCTGCCGTGTATTTGCAGCTCTGGTGGAGTACAAGAGCATGAGTAAGAAGACTCTGCAGGAGAGCATCGAGAGTGAGATGTCTGGAACCCTGCAGGATCTCCTGGTGGCCGTCGGTAGGAAACCACGGGACTTTGTGGACTAAAAGCAGCACATTTGAGGCTAAACGCTTTGAACGGTTTTTCCTTCCAGTGAAGTGTGTGAAGAATGTTCCTGCCTATTTTGCTGAGAGACTTTTCAGAGCAATGAAGGTAAAACGTGCAAGTCCCACCATCCACTCCAGTTTTTAACTGTGATTTTGGTGCTTGTACAGAGTTTATTTTTTACTATTTTGTATTTCCACTGCTTCTACTATTTTCCACCATTAGAGATAATAATTACAACAGCTAGCTAGTAATGAGAAGAGGAGTTTATCCACAGTCGGAGAAAAATCTGTCGTTGTCATTTAAAATGTGGAGCATGAATGGCCCAAGCTTGTGTCTGCCAAACCAGACCCACAGATTCTTTTGTCGTGCTCTTTTCAGCAGCATTGACTGTCAGTGGTGTGGAACACCATGTTAAGCCACCACCCGGCTCCAGAACTGATGACCCAGACGTGCTGCGAGCACGTGCTGCACCATGCATTTTAATTTCATCTGCTGTTTATTGGAGACAAAATTCAGGGTTCCAAAATGGCAGTTGTAGTTTTCCAGGAGCTAAACATGCTGTTTGTTGCCTGGACAAGCAGACGGCGCTTGACTCCCGTTACCTTAGCAACTGTCAAAATGAAAAGCAACAGTGCCACCAAGAGTCTTCATTTTAATAAATCTAACAGAGCAGCGTCAGGAGAGCAGAGGGGGTCGGATGATATTTCCATATTTATTTACTTTCTCTGCATCTGTTTCTTGGCCCGATCTTTATTGTGTGCAGGGAGCTGGAACCACAGAGTCCGTTCTGACCAGGATCCTGGTCAGCCGCGCAGAGATCGACCTGTCGGACATTAAAGCGGAGTACAAGAAGCTGTTTGGATTCACCCTCTACTCTCGGCTGGAGGTCAGACGATCTACTTTATGATGACATGCAGCACATTTGGGAATATTCCAGTTAACTGACACCCAAACACGAACGTGTAGGATTAAAAACATCAGATGCAGCAGCAGTAGAATGAGAGTCTTATAAGTACTTAAGACAATTCTGTGTTCCTTTTTCTTCTCTTTCTGTTGATGTAGTCGGAGGTGTCAGGCAGCTACGGTGATGCTCTCAAGAGACTTTGTGGACAAGATGACTAAAATCCTGGGATGGTGGGGCACAGATTTGTCTGAAAGGAGACACAAAGAAGAATAACTCAAAGATACTAATCCATTGATATAAACTAAGGATCCGGCATGTCAGAAAAAGAGATTAATATGACATACATATATTGCCCAATGTTTACATTCCTGATTAACAGAATTTGCACATTTCAGTGTTAGTTGATAAAAATTCTTCACATTTCAATGACTTTGTAATCACATTTAAGGAAATGTGCATTATTTGATTTTATTTTAAAATGCATGTGTATGTAACCGGTGCCCTGAACAGGTCACTATTTTACATTATACATTTCTGTACTGAAAATAAAATAATTTGGGGCGTGTCTTCATAAGCCTTCTATGATCTCTGGCTGTCCTGATGGTCAATCGAGGAAATTGGATTCCTTCTCTTCGATTTCTGTTTGGTTATTCTCCAAGTATGTAATCTCAAATTCACTGCAGATCAGATTCTAGGTTTTTAATGATAGGTTGGTTTTTAAAATTTGAGGATTTTGAAGAACAAACAAAAATATGCTATATCTACTATAATATACTAATATATCTACTTGTGCTCTGGCTTGAAGGGAGGTCTGCTGATCACACAGCGCCCTCTGGTGGCCACAAACGCAAATGCAGCTTAACTCGATATTTTTGTATAGTTTAAAATTAAGATGTATTCTCTGTTCTGGTGGGTCCTGTCTGTTTTTAAAAAGTCAAAATTGTAGTTAAATATGCAGAAAATGGTCATATGCCTCCTTGTGAATCTTTATTAATTTTTGTCTCATTTCTACAGTAAAACATGAATTTAAGGAATAAACCTCACGTTAGGCCCCCGACACTCCCCTGCATGGAGATTGCAAATGAGCCTTTTTTAGAGAAAGGGCTGGAAAATTGTCTTCAAGGTTTGGCTGCCTTCTGCAGATAGAGGACAGCTGTGGAACCAAGGAGTTCTGCAGCACAACAAGCTTGTGAGCGGATTTGAGCACCGGGGAATGAGATCTTGGTTCTTTCTGATGGGGTTCTGTTCCCAAGCCAAGACAGACAGAGTGGGGCCTCACAGAGGAAGAAATGTGCATCACTTCTTTAAAATTGTAGAGTCAAATAAAGCACGTTAACCGCCCCCTTCTCTCTCTCCCTCCCTCCCTCTCTCTCTCTCTCTCTCACACACACACACGAACACACACGCACCCACACCCGACCCTCCTGCAGGCAGCACACGGTGATGCAGGAGTGGTGGCAGCAACTGCTCTGACATATTCTGGTGTGACACACGCACAACGAAAGAGCAGGAGGAAAGGAGGAAGAGGAGGAGGAGGAGAAGATTAGAAGGGGCGTAGGAGCAGGAGGACAGGGCTGTTGTCAAAAGGAGGCCGGGAGGCAGAGAGGAGGCTGGTGCAGCCATGGCAGATGCACCTTTGAGGAGCAACGGCACAGCAGCAGCACTGTGAGTAGAGGATCGTCTCATCCTTCTCCCTCTATCTTGCTGTCCATCCTGTCCTCCTCTGCATCCGTCCACCTTCCTTTCCCCCCCTCGTTCTTTCTTCCATCTGACAGGCTGGGTTGTCATGGGAACGGGAGCTCTGTCATGGTGAAACTGCTGCTCAGTCATGACTGGTGAGGACACACACTGTACACCCCTCCCTTTCTCTGTGTGCCTTCTGCATAATAACCAGTCTGGTACATGGGGGAGCATTCAGTCCTCAGTCGTGTGTGTGTGTGTGTGTGTGTGTGTGTGTGTGTGTGTGTGTGTGTGTGTGTGTGTGTGTGTGTGTGTGTGTGTTTACATAGCATTTCGCATATTTGAGCCAAGGTGGAGGGAGCTGCAGGCTGGGACAGAATTGTCCACCATCCTACAGAACCCCCCGACGCATGCACACACACACACACACACACACACACACACACACACACACACACACACACACACACACACACACAGAATGAAAATCAGCCCAGAGACATGGGAGAGAATAAGAATTTACCTCACTGGGGGAAAAACCTGTCAGAACCCAACAATCCATTTTTCTCTCATTTGTGACGTTGATGCAATTTCAGGAGTTTCCAGCATCAGAGATCAGATGCTCGTACTACTACTACTACTACCATGACTACTACTAGTACTAGTACTACCATGACTACTACTACTGTGACTACTACCATAACTACTACTACCATGACTACTACTAGTACTAGTACTACCATGACTACTACTACTGTGACTACTACCATAACTACTACTACCATGACTACTACTAGTACTAGTACTACCATGACTACTACTACTGTGACTAATACCATAACTACTACTACCATGACTACTACCATTACTCCCATGACTACTACTACTACTACTACCATGACTACTGCTAGTACTACTACTACTATGACTACTACTACCATTACTCCCATGACTACTACTACTACTACTACCATGACTACTGCTAGTACTACTACTACTATGACTACTACTACCATTACTACCATGACTACTACTACTACTACTGTCATGACTACTACTACCATGACTACTACTACAAATACTGCCATGACTACTACTACCATGACTACTAGTACTAATACTACCATGTCTACTACTACCATGACTACTACTAGTACTACTACTGCCATGACTACTACTATTACTACTCGTACTACTACTACCATGACTACTACTACCATGAGTACTACCATGACTACTACTACTAGTACTACTACTGCCACGACTATTACTACTGCTATGACTACTACTACTACTCGTACTACTACTACTACTACTACTATGACAACTACTACCATGACTACTACTACTAGTAATACTACTACCATGTCTACTACTACTAGTAATACTACTACCATGTCTACTACTACCATGTCTACTAGCACCATAACTACTACTAGTACTGCTAGCGGTAGTAAAGACTCTTCTGAAAGATTTCCTCATGTGGATGACGGGTTTTTATTTGTGCGGCTGTGTTGTGTTGCTGCAGACATGTTTGTGTTGACATCCGTAGTCGTTATCTTAATGAACAAGCTGCGCTGTTGTAATTCACCTTATCTCTCTCATTACCCTCGGCACCACACGTTCACTGAGTCAGCACCAGAAAAGGGATTCGTCATCATTTGGAGTGCAAACCCCCAGTGGCAGGCAGCCGCGCTCTGCTGCTATTTATTGCCCCTGAAGTCAGTTTTACAGGAAGGAGCTCCTGAACTGAGCAACCGAGGTGCTTTTGTAACCAACAGTAAATATTAGCTTAAATGATCCGAACATTCGCAGGATCCTAACTCAACACTCCAACTCTGCCACCAGGCTAACTTACAGGACAGGAAACTAGGCTTTGGTCATCAGTTGTGGAGCAGATTGGTCCACAACCTCCTGGATGGAACACCTCCCCAGGGAGGCCTCCAGGAGGCATCCGGACCATCTGCCTAAACCTCCACAACTGGCTCCTCTCAAGGAGGAGGAGTAGCTTCTCTCTGAGCTCCTCTCACACGTACGAGCTCCTCAGCCGTCTCCAGCTCTGAGCCCAGCCTCCCTCAGAGAGCACCTACAGGGCAGAAGATGCCC